>NC_088233.1:28605076-28620076 GCF_036934945.1 Oncorhynchus masou masou | reverse complement strand
ATGCTCATCAATCTACACACAATACCACATAATGACAAAGCGAAAACAGTTTTTTTGACATTTTTGCAAATTAATAAAAAATATTAAAACAGAAATACCTTATTTACATAAGTATTCAGAACCTTTGCTATGAGACTCAAAATTGAGCTCGGGTGCATCCTGTTTCCATTGATCATCCTTGAGATGTTTCTACAACTTGATTGGAGTCCACCTGTGGTAAATTCAATTGATTGGACATGATTTGGAAAGGCACACACCTGTCTATATAAGGTCCCACAGTTGACAGTGTATGTCAGAGCAAAACCAAGCCATGAGGTCGCTCCAAGACAGGATTGTTTCGAAGGAACAGATCTGGGGAAGGGTACCATTGAAGGTCCCCTTATGTAACCAAGATGGAACTCATTGGCCTGAATGCCAAACTTCAGGTCTGGAGGAAACTTGGCACTGTCTCTACGGTAAAGCATGGTAGTTGCAGTATCATGTGGTGGGGAAAGATGAACGGAGAAAAGTACAGAGAGATCCTTGATGAAATCCTGCTCCAGAGCCCTCAGGACCTCAGACCTCAGGACAATGACCCTAAGCAGACAGCCAAGACAATGCAGGACTGGCTTCGGGACAAGTCTCTGAATGTCCTTGAGTGGCCCAGCCAGAGTCCAGACTTGAACCCGATCGAACATCTCTGTAAAGACCTGAAAATAGCTGTACAGCGATGCTCCCCATTCAACCTGACAGAGATTGAAAGGATTTGCAGAGATGAATGGGAGAAACTCCCCAAATGTAGGTTTACCAAGCTTGTATCGTCATACCCAAGAGGTCTCAAGGCTGTAATTGCTGCTGCCAGAGTTGCTTCAACAAAGTACTATGTAAAGGTATTGAATACTTATGTAAATATGATATTTTACTTTTTAGAATTTCTAAAAACCTGTTTTTGCTTTGTCATTATGGGATTTTGTGTGTAAATTTATTAGAAAAAAGTGAAGGGGTCTGAATTATTTCCGAATAAATTGTATTTGTGTGGGAGTTTGTGCGTGTGTGTATGGGACAGAGACATACAAATAAATAAAGAGAGTCGCACACTCAATATACAAGCTCCCAGTATTTTATTGGGTGAACCACCAACGTTTCGGCATCAGTGTGCCTTCACTGTGCCTTCTTCACCCTAAAGTGGTTTACCCAATACATTACTTGGAGCTTGTATATTGAGTGTGCGACTCTGTTTGCTTATTTTTTATAGCATACAGTTTACTCCCCGTTAGCCAGTATCTCTACCAACGTCTTTTGGGTGCTCGCCAGATCATGCTTTTTATTGGACAGAGACATACAGACAGATGGATAGAAACATAGTGTGAGAGAGTATAACTGAATGCAACTGTTGCATGTACCAACCTGCCCCTGGTGTAATGATTGCCTACTCTCAACAGTACAACAGAAGACAGAGGCTAGCCTATTAATCAAATTCAATGAATTATTACATTGTTCTCTACAATATTACAACCTTAATATGCTTGTACTTAACAATGTTGATTAAATAAGAATGTTAGTTTATTGTGACCATTGCTAGTTTAGACCGTACAGCTCTTGGTTGCATATTTTGGCAACTGAAAACTGGAACCTACTTTTTTCAGGGAGGGTAGATATTGGAATTCAGTCTGTTAGATTTTTTGAGGATAATATATATATATATATTTATATATATATATATATATTTATATATATATATATATATATATATATATATATATATATATATATATATATATATATATATATATATATATATATATATATATAGGCTAAATTATGTTTATAGGCTAAATTATGTATTCTGCAGATTTCATTTAAAAAAAGCCCATGCTATCACAAGCGAACATGAAACCACTAGCTAGCTTGTCAGTTGACGTTCGAAGTTAGAGCTGTTCTATTCTATTTAGCAGCAACCACATTTTGACCATGGCCGTAAAAACACTATATTCTCTCTAATCACGCTAAATTCTATGACTAAATTGTTGGTAACTTTTGAACTACGTGTAGGGTTTGGACTATTGTTTTTCAGACACAATGTTCTATTGAATGAAACAGTAATTTTATGGGTGAACACTAGGCTTGTGCGGTGTACCGTTTACTGGGGTACTTGGAAAAAGTCACAGGATGGTTTTTCAATACTGTCAACATGTTTTTTTGTACATTTGAATATTTGTAGCTACTTTTTAAGTAAATACCTTCAGTCAACTTGTGCAATACCTTAGGAGATAAAGAACATTGCATTCTTAATTTCACCTGTCACATTATTATGAAGTTTATGGTAGTTCCCAGTCACATGTCACTTAGCGTTTGTTTACAAGCATACAACAGAGACTTGAGCCTTGTGAGTCACTCTGTTGTGCAGCATGCAACAGGTGAACTAATTACAGTATGGAATTCACAACTAATTGTTTGCGAGTTAGACATCTTATAACTATTAAGGTAAATGTCTAAAATGTGCTAAATGCTCTGCCGTTTTGCTAATTTAGTAGCTAGTTAGCTATCTAGCTAACGTAAACTCACACACAAATGTGCGTAACCGCGACATTCAAACGAGGCTGCAATGAAAACGAATGGGACTGTAGTGACTGTGTTGGCATCAAAATCTGGGATGTGAACTACGTTTCGATTCAGTGTTGATTGACATGGTAATGGACTAACAGTATATGAGAAAAGATTAAAAAACGGACTCCTCTGACGCTGTACGTTACATCGTGACGTGTCGCTACGTAACATACAGCGCGCAGGCTGTAACAACAAAATGTGGAAAAGGTCAAGGGGTGAGAATACTTTCTGAAGGCACTGTATATTTTTCTATATAGAGGTTATAGACCTACTGTCAGTATATTAGGCTATGTGAGAGGTTATAGACAGACTGTCAGTATATTAGGCTATGTGAGAGGTTATAGACAGACTGTCGGTATATTAGGCTATGTGAGAGGTTATAGACAGACTGTCGGTATATTAGGCTATGTGAGAGGGTATAGACAGACTGTTGGTATATTAGGCTATGTGAGAGGTTATAGACAGACTGTCAGTATATTAGGCTATGTGAGAGGTTATAGACAGACTGTCGGTATATTAGGCTATGTGAGAGGTTATAGACAGACTGTCAGTATATTAGGCTATGTGAGAGGTTATAGACAGACTGTCGGTATATTAGGCTATGTGAGAGGGTATAGACAGACTGTCAGTATATTAGGCTATGTGAGAGGTTATAGACAGACTGTCAGTATATTAGGCTATGTGAGAGGTTATAGACAGACTGTCAGTATATTAGGCTATGTGAGAGGTTATAGACAGACTGTCAGTATATTAGGCTATGTGAGAGGTTATAGACAGACTGTCAGTATATTAGGCTATGTGAGAGGTTATAGACAGACTGTCAGTATATTAGGCTATGTGAGAGGTTATAGACAGACTGTCAGTATATTAGGCTATGTGAGAGGTTATAGACAGACTGTCAGTATATTAGGCTATGTGAGAGGTTATAGACAGACTGTCAGTATATTAGGCTATGTGAGAGGGTATAGACAGACTGTCAGTATATTAGGCTATGTGAGAGGTTATAGACCGACTGTCAGTATATTAGGCTATGTGAGAGGTTATAGACAGACTGTCGGTATATTAGGCTATGTGAGAGGTTATAGACAGACTGTTGGTATATTAGGCTATGTGAGAGGTTATAGACAGACTGTCAGTATATTAGGCTATGTGAGAGGTTATAGACAGACTGTCGGTATATTAGGCTATGTGAGAGGTTATAGACAGACTGTCAGTATATTAGGCTATGTGAGAGGTTATAGACAGACTGTCAGTATATTAGGCTATGTGAGAGGTTATAGACAGACTGTCAGTATATTAGGCTATGTGAGAGGGTATAGACAGACTGTCAGTATATTAGGCTATGTGAGAGGTTATAGACAGACTGTCGGTATATTAGGCTATGTGAGAGGTTATAGACAGACTGTCAGTATATTAGGCTATGTGAGAGGTTATAGACAGACTGTCAGTATATTAGGCTATGTGAGAGGTTATAGACAGACTGTCAGTATATTAGGCTATGTGAGAGGTTATAGACAGACTGTCAGTATATTAGGCTATGTGAGAGGTTATAGACAGACTGTCGGTATATTAGGCTATGTGAGAGGTTATAGACAGACTGTCAGTATATTAGGCTATGTGAGAGGGTATAGACAGACTGTCAGTATATTAGGCTATGTGAGAGGTTATAGACAGACTGTCAGTATATTAGGCTATGTGAGAGGTTATAGACAGACTGTCAGTATATTAGGCTATGTGAGAGGTTATAGACAGACTGTCAGTATATTAGGCTATGTGAGAGGTTATAGACAGACTGTCGGTATATTAGGCTATGTGAGAGGTTATAGACAGACTGTCAGTATATTAGGCTATGTGAGAGGTTATAGACAGACTGTCGGTATATTAGGCTATGTGAGAGGTTATAGACAGACTGTCAGTATATTAGGCTATGTGAAAGGGTATAGACAGACTGTCAGTATATTAGGCTATGTGAGAGGTTATAGACAGACTGTCGGTATATTAGGCTATGTGAGAGGTTATAGACAGACTGTCAGTATATTAGGCTTTTACCACTTCGTCAATTCTTTCCCAAACATTAGACTACTAATGATTTTCAACTCCATTTCGCAACTTTTCTTTTATTGAATGAAACACACACATCTTCCTTTTTGCCTCAGATGATCGAGGCCCTAAAGCTTAGGCTACGCATTAACTCCAGATAAATTAAAGAAAAACTTCAATCAAATCAAATCAAATTTATTTAGAAAGCCCTTCAGCTGATATCTCAAAGTGCTGGGGGGGGGGCTGTGCCGGGTGGAGATTATAACAGAACATGGCCAAGATGTTCAAATGTTCATAGATGACCAGCAGGGTAAAATAATAATAATCACAGTGGTTGTAGAGGGTGCAACAGGTCATCACCTCAGGAGTAAATGTCAGTTGGCTATTAATTGCCGATCATTCAGAGTATCTCTACCGCTCCTGCTGTCTCTAGAGAGTTGAAAACAGCAGGTCTGGGACAGGTAGCACGTCCGGTGAATAGGTCAGGGTTCCATAGTCACAGGCAGAACAGTTGAAACTGGAGCAGCAGCACGGCCGCTGGACTGGGCAACAGCAAGGAGTCATCAGGCAAGGTAGTCCTGAGGCATGGTCCGAGGGCTCAGGTCGCGAGAGAGAGAAAGGAAGAAATAAAGAGAGAGAGAATTAGAGAGAGCATACCGGTACTTAAATTCACACAGGACACCGGATAAGACAGGAGAAATACTCCAGATATAACAGATTGACCCTAGCACCCGACACATAAACTACTGCAGCATAAATACTGGAGGCTCAATATAGCATATAGATAGGAATTGCACAATAATTATACATTCATGGATTTTAATGCATTGTTTTCTATTTATTCAACCCGCCTGCCACCCACCTGCCCTTCAGCTACACAATATTTCATGACCCTAAACTTACCCGCTCATCACTAATGCTGATACACTCATACACACACATACCCTGGAGCAGATTACTATTCTCCATCGAGGCTAAAGTTAATAATTAGACTAAGGAGGCGGTTTGAGGAATGTGTGTGCGTATGTGTGTGTGGGACAGAGACATACAGACAGATGGATATAGCGTGAAAGAGTGCAACTGTGTGCAACTGTTGCATGTACCAACCTGCTCCTGGCTTAATGATACTCTCAACAACAAATACAAATCTAGTCAGATGATAGAAGCCACATTTTTTTATTTTAAAGACAAAATTGGTGAGAATTAGGAGTCACCCTTGGAAGTTGTTGCCCTCCCTGAAAAAGTTGGGATATAGTGATGAACAGAAAACAAATTGCAAAAGCTTGGGTCTTGAGGTCAATGTGGAAATCACGTTGGACAAGGAAGTGGTTGCTGACAATCTCAAAACTTTTTTCACAACAGTTGCCTCAAATTTGGTTGAGAAGCTACTGGTTGCACTGGAGTGTATGGGAAGGGTCAGGTCTTGGGCTTTACTCCGAGTGATTGCCTTTTCCTTTACAGCAGTGTCTCAGGTTGAAGTTGTCAAGAGACTGTCTGAACTAAACTGCTCTAAAGCTACAGGCCACGACAATATCCCTGACAGGTTTTTAAGAGATGGAGCTAGACTTATTGTCCTTTGTGTCACCCATTTAATCAACATCTCTATTGAGCAGGGTAGTCCCCAAGTATACAAAACTAGAGTGATCCCTATCCACAAGAAGGGCAGCAAAACAGACAAGGGAAACTATAGACCTGTATCCATTTTGAGTGTGCTGTCTAAAATGCTTGAAAAGTAATGTACGAAAGATTGTGGAATATACCAGCAAGAATAATCTTTAAAATGAACTACAGGCTGGTTTTAGAAAGTCCCACTCCACTGATAGAAATATCTGTGGAATGGTAATGCTGGATCTGCAGGCGTTTGATATGGTTGATCATCGTATCAAATCAAATCAAAGTTTATTTGCCACGTGAGCAGAATACAACAGGTGTAGCCCTGTGAAAAAATCACAGTGAAAAATAACAGTAGCGAGGCTATATACAGTAGCGAGTCTATAACAGTAGCGAGTCTTTAACAGTAGCGTGGCTTTATAAAGGCACCGGTTAGTCGGGCTGATTGAGGTACTATGTACATGTAGATATAGTTAGAGTGACAATGCATATATGATTAACAGAGAGTAGCAGCAGCGTAAAAGAGGGGTTGGGGGTGGTGGGTGGCGGGACACAATGCAGATAGTCCGGGTAGCCATTTGTTTACCTGTTCAGGAGTCTTATGGCTTGGGGTAAAAACTGTTGAGAAGCCTTTTTGTCCTAGACTTGGCACTCTGGTACTGCTTGCCATGCGGTAGTAGTCTATGACTGGGGTGGCTGGGGTCTTTGACAATTTTTAGGGCCTTCCTCTGACACTACCTGGAATAGAGGTCCTGGATGGCAGGCAGCTTAGCCCCAGTGATGTACTGGGCCGTATGCACTACCTTCTGTAGTGCCTTGCGGTTGGAGGCCGAGCAGTTGCCGTACCAGGCAGTGATGCAACCAGTCAGAATGCTCTCGATGTTGCAGCTGAAGAACCTTTTGAGGATCTGAGGACTCATGCCAAATCTTTTTAGTTTCCTGAAGGGGATTAGGCTTTGTCGTGCCCCCTTCATGACTGTCTTGGTGTGTCTGGACCATTTTAGTTTGTTGGTGATGTGGATACCAAGGAACTTGAAGCTGTCAACCTGCTCCACTACAGCCCCGTCAATGAGAATAGGGGCGTGCTCGTTCCTCCTTTTCCTGTAGTCCACAATCTTCTCCTTAGTCTTTGTTACGTTGAGGGATAGGTTGTTATTCTGGCACCACCCGGCCAGGGTCTCTGACCTCCTCCCTATCAGCTGTCTCATCATTGTCTGTGATCAGGCCTACCACTGTTGTGTCGTCTGCAAACTTAATGATGGTGTTGAGTCGTGCCTGGCCACTCAGTCATGGGTGAACAGGGAGTACAGGAGGGGACTAAGCACGTACACTGAGGGGCCCCTGTGTTGAGGATCAGTGTGGCAGATGTGTAGTTACCTATCCTTACCACCTGGGCGTGGCCCGTCAGGAAGTCCCGGATCAAGTTGAAGAGGGAGGGGTTTAGTCCAAGGGTCCTTAGCTTAGTGATGAGCGTTGAGGGTACTATGATGTTGAACACGGAGCTGTAGTCAATGAATAGCATTCTCACATAGGTGTTCCTTTTGTCCAGGTGGGAAAGGGCAGTGAGGAGTGCATCATCTGTGGATCTGTTTGGGCGGAAAGCAAATTGGAGTGGGTCTAGGGTTTCTGGGATAATGGTGTTGATGTGAGCCATGACCAGCCTTTCAAAGCACTTCATGGCTACGGACGTGAGTGCTACGGGTCTGTAGTCATTTCGGCAGGTTGCCTTCATGTTCTTGGGCACAGGCACTATGGTGGTCTGCTTGAAACATGTTGGTATTACAGACTCGGTCAGGGACATGTTGAAAATGTCAGTGAAGACACCTGCCAGTTGGTCAGTACATGCACATGTCCTGATAATCCATCTGGCCCTGCAGCATTGTGAATGTTGACCTGTTTAAAGGTCTTACTCACTTCAGCTACGGAGAGCGTGATCACACAGTCGTCCGGAACAACTGATGCTTTCATGCATGCCTCAGTGTTGCTTGCCTTGAAGCGAGCATAAAAGTGATTTAGCTCATCTAGTAGGCTCATGTCACTGGGCAGCTCACTGCTGTGCTTCCCTTTGTAGTCCGTAATAGTTTGCAAGCCCTGCCACATAAGACGAGCGTCTGAGCCTGTGTAGTACAATTAAATCTTAGCCCTGTATTGACACTGTTTGATGGTTTGTTGGAGGGCATAGCGGGATTTCTCATAAGCTTCCGGATTAGAGTCCCGCACCTTTAATTTTTGCTTGTAAGCAGGAATCATGCAGATAGATTTGTGGTCGGATTTACCAAATGGAGGGTGAGGGAGAGCTTTGTACGTGTCTCTGTGTATGGAGTACAGATGATCTAGATTTTTTTTTGAACTCTGGTTGCACATTTAACATGTTGATAGAAATTAGGTAGAACTGATTTAAGTTTCCCTGCATTAAAGTATCAGGCCACTAGGAGCGCCGCCTCTGGGTGAGCGGTTTCCTGTTTGCTTATTTCCTTATACAGCTGACTGAGTGCGGTCTGTGGTGGTAAATAGACAGCCATGAAAAGTATAGCTGAAAACTCTCTAGGCAAATAGTGTGGTCTGCATTTTATCACAAGATACTCTACTTCAGGTGTGCAAAATCTAGAGACTTCCTTAGTATCATGCTCTACAAGTGAAAAGCCTTTGGTTGTAATAGCAGGGCAATTGACTGGGTTAAGTCCTATTTAACAAGAGACTAAATGGTGTATGTTAATGAAAATCATTTGAGTGCAAAGGGGATTAGCTGTGGGGCCACAGGGAGCATCCTTGGCCCTCTTCTATTCCTACTGTACATTAACAATATGAAATCAGCCTGCTCTAAGTTATTTGTTTTTGCATGCTGATGACTCTACTCCACTGGTGTACCATGTGTCACGATCGTTATAATAAGTGGACCAAAGCCAAGCGTGATCTGGGTTCCACATCTTTTTATTACTAAGTGAAACTCACAGCAAAACAAAACAATAAATCTCAACTGAAACGTGCCGCTAACAATAGTGCTAACAGGCAACTATCCATAGTCAAGATCATCTTAAAAACAGAATCCATCTTATTTGGTTCCAGAGTAAAGCTTGCAGGGTCCCCTGGTTTAAGTATCAAAGTGGGCAAGTGTCAAACTCATTCCACGAAGGGAATGAGTGTCTGCGGATTTTCACTCCACCCTTGTACTTGATTGATTAATTAAGGTCACTAATTAGTAAGGATGTCCCCTCACCTGGTTGTCTAGGTCTTATTTGAAAGGAAAAAACTAAAACCTGCAGACACTCGGCCCTCCATAGAATGAGTTTGACACCTGTTGTGGAAAATTACATTAAAAATGGTTACATACATAACATGCTATCCAGTGTTTTACTGCATAAAGAATAGTCTCGTTTTATGCTAGTGTTTTTTCTAACCTGATACAAACTTGTCTTTGTGTGACTTAGTCAATAGACTGGGCATATAGCTAAGATCCATTTAGGTGCGACCTCAGCATGTGAGACATCCTGTGCGTTTACTATCGGCAGGAAGTCAGCTATGTGGAACCTTGCAGGTAGGATCACATTATAGTGTGAACTGTGACAAAACGCTGTTATACTGTTGAGCCCTTGTGCTATCAACCTCGGGCACTTAATCTGCACAGACAAACCAATCGCCTTTTACACTTTATTCCGCCCCTGTTTCCACACATTTGCTAATCTGCCACATAGTCAAAAGAGGTTGTACTTTTTCAATAAAAGCAGAGACCCGTATAAGGGCACAAGGCAAGACCCAGATGCAGACACAGGAGCCAAATGGTTTGAGTCTTTGATATTTATTATATCCAAAAGGGGTAGGCAAGATAACAGGCAAAAGTGGACAGGCAAAAGTCAAAACCAGTTCTGAGTTGAGGTACATTGTGGCAGACAGGCTCGAGGTCAGGGCAGGCAGAATGGTCAGGCAGGCGGTACAGAGTCCAGAAAACAGGCAAGGGTCAAACACAGGAGGACTAGTAAAAGAGAAAAGAAAAGGCAGAAGCACAGGAAAACCACACAGGTTGACTTGGAACATACAAGACAAACTGCCACAGAGAGATAGGAAACACAGGGATAAATATACTAGATATAACAAGAAACACCTGGAGGGGGTGGAGACAATAACAAGGACAGGTGAAACTGATCAGGGTGTGACAACCCGACTATGTTTAGCTTTCAACACTGAACCATTCCTGGCGATGGTGGATTGCATACTTTTTGTAAATCTAATAATATTGTTGTTTTAAGAATCTGCAGTCTCTCTTCCTATAGAATTTCTGACACATCTGCCCTAAAGGTTTTAACAAAGATAAACCACAAAATTACATTCCTAACTCTGACCTTAAAATATCGAGAGCTGCCACCTTCAAGAAATCCCGCTAAGCCTTCTGACGAACCATCAAACAGGCAACTCATCAATACAGGACTAAGATTGAATCGTACTACACCGGCTTCGACGCTCGTCGGATGTGGCAGGGCTTGCAAACTATTACGTACAACAAAGGGAAGCACAGCCGCGAGCTACCCAGTGACACGAGCCTAACAGACAAGCTAAATCACTTCTACAGTGGCAAGAAAAAGTATGTGAACCCTTTGGAATTACCTGTATTTCTGCATGAATTGGTTATCAAATTTGATCTGAACTTCATCTAAGTCACAACAATAGACAGACAGTGTACTTAAACTAATAACACAAATTATTAAATGACTCTATATGACTAGTGCAAACAGGCAACAAAACATAGAATAACAACCCACAAAATAACAAAGGAATATGGCTACCTAAATATGGTACCCAATCAGAGACAATGATAAACAGCTGTCTCTGATTGAGAACCAATCTAGGCAACCATAGACATACAGTGCCTTGCGAAAGTATTCGGCCCCCTTGAACTTTGCGACCTTTTGCCACATTTCAGGCTTCAAACATAAAGATATAAAACTGTATTTTTTTTGTGAAGAATCAACAACAAGTGGGACACAATCATGAAGTGAAACAACATTTATTGGATATTTCAAACTTTTTTAAGAAATCAAAAACTGAAAAATTGGCCGTGCAAAATTATTCAGCCCCCTTAAGTTAATACTTTGTAGCGCCACCTTTTGCTGCGATTACAGCTGTAAGTCGCTAGGGGTATGTCTCTATCAGTTTTGCACATCGAGAGACTGACATTTATTCCCATTCCTCCTTGCAAAACAGCTCGAGCTCAGTGAGGTTGGATGGAGAGCATTTGTGAACAGCAGTTTTCAGTTCTTTCCACAGATTCTCGAATGGATTCAGGTCTGGACTTTGACTTGGCCATTCTAACACCTGGATATGTTTATTTTTGAACCATTCCATTGTAGATTTTGCTTTATGTTTTGGATCATTGTCTTGTTGGAAGACAAATCTCCGTCCCAGTCTCAGGTCTTTTGCAGACTCCATCAGGTTTTCTTCCAGAATGGTCCTGTATTTGGCTCCATCCATCTTCCCATCAATTTTAACCATCTTCCCTGTCCCTGCTGAAGAAAAGCAGGCCCAAACCATGATGCTGCCACCACCATGTTTGACAGTGGGGATGGTATGTTCAGGGTGATGAGCTGTGTTGCTTTTACGCCAAACATAACGTTTTGCATTGTTGCCAAAGAGTTCAATTTTGGTTTCATCTGACCAGAGCACCTTCTTCCACATGTTTGGTGTGTCTCCCAGGTGGCTTGTGGCAGACTTTAAATGACACTTTTTATGGATATCTTTAAGAAATGGCTTTCTTCTTGCCACTCTTCCATAAAGGCCAGATTTGTGCAATATACGACTTATTGTTGTCCTATGGACAGAGTCTCCCACCTCAGCTGTAGATCTCTGCAGTTCATCCAGAGTGATCATGGGCCTCTTGGCTGCATCTCTGATCAGTCTTCTCCTTGTATGAGCTGAAAGTTTAGAGGGACGGCCAGGTCTTGGTAGATTTGCAGTGGTCTGATACTCCTTCCATTTCAATATTATCGCTTGCACACTGCTCCTTGGGATGTTTAAAGCTTGGGAAATCTTTTTGTATCCAAATCCGGCTTTAAACTTCTTCACAACAGTATCTCAGACCTCCCTGGTGTGTTCCTTGTTCTTCATGATGCTCTCTGCGCTTTTAACGGACCTCTGAGACTATCACAGTGCAGGTGCATTTATACGGAGACTTGATTACACACAGGTGGATTGTATTTATCATCATTAGTCATTTAGGTCAACATTGGATCGTTCAGAGATCCTCACTGAACTTCTGGAGAGAGTTTGCTGCACTGAAAGTAAAGGGGCTGAATAATTTTGCACGGCCAATTTTTCAGTTTTTGATTTGTTAAAAAAGTTTGAAATATCCAATAAATGTCGTTCCACTTCATGATTGTGTCCCACTTGTTGTTGATTCTTCACAAAAAAATACAGTTTTATATCTTTATGTTTGAAGCCTGAAATGTGGCAAAAGGTCGCAAAGTTCAAGGGGGCCGAATACTTTCGCAAGGCACTGTATAATCATCTAGACTAGAAAAACCATAGACATACAACAAATTAACAAACCACCCTTGTCACAACCTGATCTAGCCAAATAATAAAGAAAACAAAGATAACTAAGGTCAGGGTGTGACAGTAGGCTAGAAAAAGTATGTGAACACCTAGGCTAAGGACTTCTCCAAAAGCTAATTGGAGTCAGGAGTCAGCTAACCTGGAGTCCAAACAATGAGACGAGATTGGAGATGTTGGTTAGAGCTGCCGTGCCCTATAAAAAAAACACAAAACAATGGTTTGCTATTCACAAGAAGCATTGCCTGATGTGAACCATGCCTCGAACAAAAGACCTAAGATGAAGAATTGTTGACTTGCATAAGGCTGGAAAGGGTTACAAAAGTATCTCTAAAAGCCTTGATGTTCATCAGTCCACGATAAGACTAATTGTCTATAAATGGAGAATGCTCAGCACTGTTAATACTCTCCCAAGGGGTGTCCGTACTGCAAAGACGACTGCAAGAACACAACTCAGAATGCTCAATGAGGTTATGAAGAATCCTAGAGTGTCAGCTAAATACAGTCTACGATACGTAAAACACTAAACAAGAATGGTGTTCATGGGAGGACATCACGGAAGAAGCTACTGCTGTCCAAAAAAAACAATGCTGCACGTCTGAAGTTTGCTAAAGTGCACCTGGATGTTCCACAGAGCTACTGGGAAAATATTCTGTGGACCGATGAAACTACAGTTGAGTTGTTTGGAAGGAACACACAACACTGTGTGGAGAAAAAAATGGCACAGCACACCAACATCAAAACCTCATCCCAACTGTAAAGCATAGTGGGGGGAGCATCATGGTTTGGGGCTGCTTTGCTGCCTCAGGGCCTGGACAGCTTGCTATCATTGATGGAAAAATGAATTCCCAAGTTAATCAAGACATTTTGCAGGAGAATGTTAGGCTATCTGTCCGCCAATTGAAGCTCAACAGAAGTTGGGTGATGCAACAGGACAACGACCCAAAACACAGAAGTAAATCAACAATAGAGTGGCTTCAACAGAAGAAAATGCGCCTTCTAGATTGGCCCAGCCAGAGTCCTGACCTCAACCCGATTTGAGATGCTGTGTCATGACCTCGAGAGCAGTTCACACCAGACATCCCAAGAATATTTCTGAACTGAAACAGTTTTGTAAAGAGGAATGGTCGAAAATTCCTCCTAACCATTGTGCAGGTCTGATCCACATCTATGGAAAATGTTTGGTTGAGGTTATTGCTGCCAAAGGAGGGTCAACCAGTTATTAAATCCAAGGGTTCATATACTTTTTCCACTCATTCCACTGTGAATGTTTACACGGTGTGTTCAATAATGACATAAAATTGTTTGTGTACTATTAGTTTAAGTAGACTGTGTTTGTCTATTGTTGTGACCTAGATGCAGATCAGATCAAATGTTATGACCAGAAATTGAGGTATTTCCAAAGGGTTCACATACCTTTTCTTGCCACTGTATGCACGCTTCGAGGCAAGCAACACTGAAGCATGCATGAAAGCGTCAGCTGTTCCGGACAAATGTGTGATCACGCTCTCCGTAGCCTATGTGAGTAAGTCCTTTAAACAGGTCAACATTCATAGGGCCGCAGGGCCAGATGGATTACCAGGACATATACTCCGAGCATGCGCTAACCAACTGGCTAGTGTCTTCACTCACATTTTCAACTTGTCCCTGACCGAGTCTGTAATACCAACATGTTTCAAGCAGACCACCATAGTGCCTGTGCCCAAGAACACGAAGGCAACCTACCTAAATGACTACAGACCCGTAGCACTCACGTCTGTAGCCATGAAGTGCTTTGAAAGGCAGGTCATGGCTCACATCAACACAATTATCATAGAAACTCTAGACCCACTCCAATTTGCATACCGCCCCAACAGATCCACAGATGATGCAATCTCTAATCATCAAATCAATCATTTGCAGTCCACACTTCCCTTTCCCACCTGGACAAAAGGAACACCTACGTGAGAATGCTATTCATTGACTACAGCTCAGCGTTCAACACCATAGCACCCTCAAAGCTCATCACTAAGCTAAGGACCCTTGGACTAAACCCCTCCCTCTTCAACTTGATCCGGGACTTCCTGACGGGCCACGCCCAGGTGGTAAGGATAGGTAACTACACATCTGCCACACTGATCCTCAACACAGGGGCCCCTCAGTGTACGTGCTTAGTCCCCTCCTGTACTCCCTGTTCACCCATGACTGCATGGCAAAGCATGACTCCAACACCATCATTAAGTT
>NC_088233.1:28467576-28600076 GCF_036934945.1 Oncorhynchus masou masou | reverse complement strand
GTGTGTGCGTGCGTGCGTGCGTGCGTGCGTGCGTGCGTGCGTGCATGCGTGTGTGTGTGTACATTAACCCTAACCATACAGTGTACTTACAAATGTCTGCACAAGAGTGAAGGTTTCCTGTGAGAGAGTAACAGTTTATGTGATTGGATGTTAATTATTTGACTAGGCTCCCTGTATTTAACATTGTGTTCTTATTTCACTGAACACTAGATGGTTTAATTTTATTTTTGGCAGTGAAATGAGGCTACTCGTGATAGAAAAACCTCATCCAAATGTATAGCCCCGTTGGAAAATATAAATGTACTGTTTGAAAATGTGAAGAAGAAAAAAACATGTTTTTTTTTTGTTTAAAAAAAAATGTGAATCACATTTTTATTTGGCGTACCCCCAATGGCATTGCGCGTACCCTGGGGAATGCCAGTTTGGGAATACCTGCTTTGGAACAATAACATCTTCAGCTTTCTAATTGTGCACGTATGTTGCAATATCACACTCACAGCAAGACAGAATAAAAAACATGTCCAGATGGCTGAGACAGATACGTCGTATGTGTGTGTGTGGCCCTAATCTCAGCTTTATGCTGCTCTTAGGCTATGTTTGGAAAACCATTTTTACAACAGATACTGTACACAGGCCTACCGACCTTTCATGGACACTGCCTGACATTGCATGTGGTCTTAATAAAAGGAATACGCTCATGTTTATGTCTTTACTGTGATAGAACTGACCCATTCAAATGTTCTGTATTTAGAAGCAGAATAATCATCAGGTTTTAATTGAAGAGGATTAACACAGTCGACTTTGACAGTAAATAGCTTTTATTGTGCTAATGTCAAATCAACAATGGTGGACCAATACATATAATTACATATTATGACTAATTTAGTCGGAACTCTTTTGAAAAATAACATCTTCAGCTTTCTAATTGTGCATGTAGGTTGCAATATCACACTCACAGTAACACTTAAAGACATCATCAAAACATGTCCAGATGGCTGAGATACGTTTTGTGTGTGTGAGAGAGAGAGAGCGAGAGAGAGAGACATCTCTCAGAGATGTCCCCAAAAAGGGAAGACAAGATACAGAGGAGGGTATTGTTTGAAATGAATCAACAATCCTATAGAGATTATTAAGATCAGTCAATTAAATCACAGTTGATAATGAGAATGTATTGATGGAACTTTAATGCAAGTACATTTGCATGGTGCCTCACTAATATGTTATTATCATCCAATTTGATCTATCAAATACTTGCACTTCAAGCAATGGACTGTCGTGGTTTGAGGCTGGAGGCTGCTTGGTCTAGTCATTAGAAGGTTTATAATACTGTTAAACAGTATGTTTCTTTAGCTATCCGCAACATTTACTGACTCTATTTTCTTTATTTTTCCAATTGTATAAGCAACTGGACTCTTCATTACCACACAGTCTCACACAGGTGCAGTAGGGGAAGTTCGCCAGGTGGCCGTTCTGGGCTGTAAATCCTACAGAGGCTCTGTCAGTCACTTCTGACCTAACCACCTGCAGATGTAGCAGACTTCCAGATGAACCAAGTTGTTGTTGTTGAGGCGGGCATATTGACTTTACATCTCCCCATGAGGCTGAGCTAAGCCCTGTTAGGTCTCACTCAAGGTACAGACAGGACGGACACTGATAATAGCTCAAACCAGATTTATTGCACCCAACTGGATGCTCAGCTGCATAGCATAACATACAAGTCAGAGAGTGAGAGCGAGAGAGATATGTTATTTTATTTTTTATACATATATTTAAAAACAAATGTGAATCACATTTTTTATATTTATAACCACCACACTTGGCGGAGTTCCCTCCCTAAAAAAACAATGTTTTGCTGGGCAGAAACGAGGTTGGCTCCTCTTTGTCGGTGTTGTCGAGTCCAGAACTTCCGTGGGCAAGGATGTGTGTGCATGTGAAATAAGGCTGCAGTTAGAGTGTTGTTGAGGGTGGCCTCTCTGGCCCACTTCCAAGATGTTTCCTCCCTCTTCAACTGTTGTTCTTACATCAATGTTGAGTTCCACCACCACTTCCCCTTGCCCTACAAGTCACAGAAACTAACTTGGCTTAACAGGAACCAAGACCCGACTGTTGCTATTTTGCCTAGTAGAATCTTAATATACAGCATTTTCAGTGTTCGACCTGTGACTTTCTGTACTTTCCCTTGTCTCTACAATAACACACATAAGTTCCTCATAACAAGATAACTACTACTAATGAGCTAATAATACAATACAAAATAGGCTCCAGTCAAATGGTTTCCATTAGTCTGTACCCCTGGTACCTGGACTGCATTCCATTTCCCCCTCCCACTGCCCATCTTGTCCCCCTGGAGGTAAACAAACAACTTCAGGTGTCTGCATTAGGTCAGGCTCCACTGGACAAAGGCTCTAGCTTGTTCTCCATAGGGTTCAACAACTGACTTTAGTTTTATGGTTTAACCCTTCTCCTACAATTTACATGACACCATGGAAATCTAAATATCATAATAAAAACATCCCCATCAGAATCTGTTTAAGCTAGAGATAACAGTTTGTATGGGCTGCATCTCAATCCACCACATCCGCCGGTATCGCCCTTCTTCATCTGTGGTGAAAGGTGACAGTGCTAGAGCGGTGTTTGTCAGATCATGAGACATCCTGAAAGGCGGTCTTCTCACAAACATGTCTAAAGTGTACAAACTGGTTGGCCCACCTCTATTAACCTCTCTGTGGAACATTGAGACTCTTAGGAACCCCATGTTGTTCTCCGTTTTTCTCTACAACCCCCACAAGTGTCTTGGGACTCGTCTGAAGTCGGTACAGCCTCTTTTGCCAACTTCTGTCTGTAGTATCCAAACGCTTTGGGCTACACATTAATATGTTAGCTTAGTAGAACCCCGCCTCCCCCGGCTTAGACAGGGCTTACACTCTAGTGGGTTAAACCGACTCTGTGAACTACCCCCGCTATGGTACATGCCGTCCATTATGCCCATGGTGCCGGTGCTATGGCTAGCCTACTCCCAGGTCAGAGAGAACCCGGTGAAGCCATCCCATCATCTGCCTCCTGGCCTGTGGAAGACTGGACTGCCGCTACGAAGGACCAGCCTGCTGGATGCCCAGCCCACAAACTGTACAGGGACTCTACTCACACTGGTGAGGGGCTGGGGGTGGGGAAGAGAGGGAGAGAAGGAGAGAAGGAGAGAAGGAGATTGGGGAGAGAGAGAGAGAGAGAAAGATAGAGGATTAAATGTTCTATATTCATTGTGATTGTGTACTGTTGTCAGGGTGACTGATGACATTGTGGCTATGGCGAGATCCTCCTCTCACAGAAGAAGTACAGCATCATAGAGCAGTTCCCATGCTTAATTGTCATGTATGTGTTTATGACTGCCTGCGTGTGTGTGTGTGCACGTGTGTCCAACCTTTGTTTCTAACGGATCTTTTTGTATCTGACCAGGCTGAACATCAAGTCCATCATCAACATGCAGGGGGAGCATGCTCACTGTGTCCCACCCTGCAGCCAGACACTGGATTCACCTACTTCCTACAAACCTTTATGGAAAATGATAGTTCGACTGTACTGTACTGATACCTACCTCTAATACACATTACATTAGGATAGTCTCTGAGGCCTTATGTAAATTCAATATGTGTTTGTGTCTATTTTTCTCTGTGTGTGAGCTTATGTTGTAGCCTTAATTTTTCTTCAATTTTGGCATGCCAGACTTTGATGTGTTGTCTGTCATGGGGATGATAGATGGAGTGAAGATGCTAACCCATGGTGTGAAAAAGGGGAAGGTGGCTGTGCACAGTCGCGCAAGTTTGGAAAAGACATGTGTGGGAATTTTACGGTATGATAATAAAGTTCTCAGTACATAAATAGTCTGTTTATATTGTTTAGCTTATTTGGAATATACAGTACATTTGTATTTGTATTTATCAAGGATCCCCATTACTCTTCCTGGGGTCCAGCAAAATTAAGGCAGTTATATACGATAAAAAATATTACAAGACATTACATTTCATAACACTTTACCCAATACATTTAGTGTGTTCTTTCAGGTCACTACTCTACTATCACATATTTACAATACAACATGTATTGTGTACATGTGTGTAGAGTGCATGTCTTATCATGTGTTTATTCAACAGGTGGTTCTAAACCTGAATTCTGATTGGTTTAAACAGCATTCCAGTCTGTATCTATTCCACAAGATACCTCAGGCTAAATCTATTACATTAAAATACCTATTTACTGTGTTCCATCTGAGAGCGCAATCCAATGTTTCGTCAGTCCAGCCAGGCAATTTATAAACTTGATTATAAAAAGTATCTAGACATTATCTCACATTTAGTTTTCGACAGCAGAGATTTTTATAAACCTTGCTGTCTGTCTCTCTGACATTTGCAACATTGTTTCAATATTAAAATTTGATCTCCAGCTGTCCTATAGTACTGAACGTGTCAAGAGTCGAAATGAGACAGACAGTCAGGCTGCGTTTCTCAGCCAGTCAAAATCGTGAATCAGCTGGCATCATTTTTCTAGATATATACAAAGAAATGTAAATATAATAAAGGTAAAACGAGGTAAAAAGTGCAGCTAGTTTGCAGTATTTCCAGCTTCAGTTTGAAGTGAATGTGTTAGCTGTGTTGTTGGCTACCTCCTCTGAACAACATTGTCGCGCCTCAATAGCTGATTGTTATGGATATTCAGTGGGGAAAAAAAGTATTTAGTCAGCCACCAATTGTGCAAGTTCTCCACTTAAAAAGATGAGAGAGGCCTGTAATTTTCATCATAGGTACACTTCAACTATGTCAGACAAAATGAGAAAAACAAATCCAGAAAATCACATTGTAGGATTTTTAATGAATTTATTTGCAAATTATGGTGGAAAATAAGTAATAAGTATTTGGTCACCTACAAACAAGCAAGATTTCTGGCTCTCACAGACCTGTAACTTCTTCTTTAAGAGGCTCCCCTGTACTCGTTACCTGTATTAATGGCACCTGTTTGAACTTGTTATCAGTATAAAAGACATATTAGGAAATGGAAGACATACAAGATCCCTGATAATCTCCCTCGATCTGGGGCTCCACACAAGATCTCACCCCATGGGGTCAAAATGATCACAAGAACGGTGAGCAAAAATCCCAGAACCACACAGGGGGACCTAGTGAATGACCTGCAGAGATCTAGGACCAAAGTAACAAAGCCTACCATCAGTAACACACTACGCCGCCAGGGACTCAAATCCTGCAGTGCCAGACGTGTCCCCATGCTTAAGCCAGTACATGTCCAGGCCCGTCTGAAGTTTGCTAGAGAGCATTTGGATGACCCAGAAGAAGATTGGGAGAATGTCATATAGTCAGATGAAACCAAAATAGAAGTTTTTGGTAAAAACTCAACTCGTCGTGTTTGAGGACAAAGAATGCTGAGTTGCATCCAAAGAACACCATACCTACTGTGAAGCATAGGGGTGGAAACATCATGCTATGGGGCTGTTTTTCTGCAAAGGGACCAGGACGACTGATCCGTGTAAAGGAAAGAATGAATGGGGCCATGTATCGTGAGATTTTGAGTGAAAACCTCCTTCCATCAGCAAGGGCATTGAAGATGAAACGTGGCTGAGTCTTTCAGCATGACAATGATCCCAAACACACTGCCCGGGCAACGAAGGAGTGGCTTCGTAAGAAGCATTTCAAAGTCCTGCAGTGGCCTCGACAGTCTCCAGATCTCAACCCCATAGAAAATCTTTGGGGGGAGTTGAAAGTCCGTGTTGCCCAGCAACAGCCCCAAAACATCACTGCTCTAGAGGAGATCTGCATGGAGGAATGGGCCAAAATACCTTGTGAAGACTTACAGAAAACGTTTGACCTCTGTCATTGCCAACAAAGTGTATATAACAAAGTATTGAGATAAACTTTTGGTATTGACCAAATACTTATTTTCCACCATAATTTGCAAATAAATTAATTAAAAATCCTACAATGTGATTTTCTGGATTTTTTTCTCTCATTTTGTCTGTCATAGATGAAGTGTACCTATGATGAAAATTACAGGCCTCTCTCATCTTTTTAAGTGGGAGAACTTGCACAATTAGTGGCTGACTAAATACTTTTTGCCCCACTGTATCCTAATAAATGTCACTAGAAAACAGCTTAATAAACAAATGCAAATGCAGGTGATAATGTGATAATGCCATCGATGCCAGTGTTTGGAGGATGTATTTGCATGGTTTGACAACCTTGTCTCGGGCCTAACAACACCTGTACCAATATATCCTCCAAACACCGTCTTCTCGGGCTTTATCACTTAAATGTATGTCTGTGTCTGTGTCTGTGTCTGTGTGCGTCTCTTCACAGTCCTTGCTGTTCTTAAGGTGTATCTTTATCTGTTTTTTAAATCTGATTCTACTGTTTGCATCAGTCACCCGGTGTGGAATAGAGTTCCATGTAGCCATGGCTCTATGTGGTACTGTGCACCTCCATAGCCTGTTCTTGACTTGCTGATTGTGAAGAGACTTTTGGTGGCATTTCTTATGTGTGGTATGCATGGGTGTCTAAGCTGTTTGCTGGTAGTTTAAACAGACACCTCGGTGCATTCAGCATGTCAGCACTTCTTACAAAAACAAGTAGTGATGAAGTAAATCTCTCCTCCACTTTGAGCCATGAGAGATTTAAATATTAATGTTAGCTCTCCTTGTACATTTAAGGGCCAGCCGTGCTGCCCTCTTCTGAGCCAATTGTAATTTCTTGAGCTCTACTTTGTGCCACCTGACCACCCGACTGAACAGTAGTCCAGGTACGACAAAACCAGAACCTGTAGGACTTGCCTTGTTGATAGTGTTGTGTTATGGACAGTGCTTTATTATGGACAGACTTCTCCCCATCATTTTATTTATTTAATTCATTAATTTAACCTTTAATTAACCAGGAAGGGCTCATTGAGATTAAAATATATTTTTCAAGAGCACCCTGGCCAAGATAAGCAGCACCAAGTCATTACAAAAACAAATACAGACAGACAACATGAAAAACCATTGAATTCACAAGAGTATAAAACAGCAAATTGAAAACATTGACAGGTCAGGGAATCAGCCTCAAAATCCTTCATCAGTGATTTAAAAACACCAATCGGGACAAGTTCTTCCAGTTTAAAAGTATTTTGTAAGGTGTTCCAAGACGATGGCGCAGAGTACATAAAAGCCCTTTTACCAAATTCAGTTCGGACATTTGGAACAGTTAGCAGGATAAAGTCCAGCGAACGAAGAGAGTACCCACCACATTTCTGAACAATAAAAATGCACAAATAAAAAGGTTGTAAACCCAAAATGGCTTTGTAAATAAAAGTATACCAGTGACTGAGCCTATGAGTAACTAGAGAAGGCCAGCCAACCCTGGTATACAAAGTGCAGTGGTGCATAAGGGTTTTGCCGTTTAAAATAAATCTCAAAGTGCCATGGTAAAGAGTGTCATTTGATATCAAACACTGAGCGGAAGCATTCATATATAAAATATCCCCATAGTCTAGTAAAGGCATAAATGTAGATGATACTAGCCTCCTTCTGGCTTCAAAAGAAAAAGACCTTATTCCTAAAATAATATCCCAATTTCAGCTTCAATTCTTTTGTAAGTTGTTGAATATGCAATTTAAAAGAGAGGCCGTCATCAATTAAAATTCCAAGATATTTATATGAGGTTAAAACCTCAATCTCCTTGCCCTGACAGGTAGTAATAGGTGAGGTATAGGTATAGGTATAGAGGTCTATTTCTTGCATTAGAAAACACCATTAGTTTAGTATTGTCAGTATTGAGGATAAGTTGTAATTGACACAAGGTATGTTGAACAGTATAAAAAGCAGTTTGCATGTTCTGGAAAGCTTTTGTAAGAGACGAGGCACAACAGTAAATAACAGTATCATCAGCATAAAAATGAAGTTGTGCATTTTGGACATTTTTGTCTAAATAATTTATATAAATAGTGAATAATAGAGGACCAAGTACAGAGCCTTGGGGCACACCATTAAAGACTGACAATTTAACAGACATAAGCTCAATCTTGCTCCAGTCAAAATAAAACAAATCATGAAAGAAAGCCTGCTCATTAAAACACTTCAAATTTCACTTACGAATAAAACATGGGTTTGTCTTAGGAACCTTAGTATTTCTAACAGCAACAACAGCACAATGGTCCCTTAAATCATTACAAAAAACTCCAACCACAGAATATTTACGTGGAACATTTGTCAATATCAAATCAATCAGGGTCGATTTATCTGGACATTTAAGATTTGGGCGAGTGGGTGAGTTAATCAACTGGGTAAGATTCATATAATTACAAAACATTTGTAAATCATCAGACCGGCTTTAACCAACACCAGTTAAGATCACCAATGCAGATCATTTCACTGTAAAGAAGTTTACACATAAGGTGCGTGAAAGAAGAAAATGCATCACTGAGAGCAGAGGGGGGTCTATAACAGCCAATCACAGTTATAGAGAGCAGAGGGGGGTCTATAACAGCCAATCACAGTTATAGAGAGCAGAGGGGGGTCTATAACAGCCAATCACAGTTATAGAGAGCAGAGGGGGTCTATAACAGCCAATCACAGTTATAGAGAGCAGTGGGGGGTCTATAACAGCCAATCACAGTTATAGAGAGGCCCTTTGACACCTCAACATTCAATGCAAGAAATTCCAATTGTTTACAAATAGTTTCAGACTTTGCCACACCAACATGGAATTTAGATTTTACATATATAGCCACACCCCCACCTTTCTTAACCCGATCAGTGTGATAAACATTGTAACCACTTATACAAATATCCTTATCTAAAACAGACTTGCTGAGCCAGGTTTCAGAAAACACAATTACATCAGCATCAGTTGATTTAGCCCAAATCCTAACCCCATCAATTTTTGACAACAGGCTGCGTACATTTAAATGAAAAATCCCAAAACCCGATCTTGATTTAAATCAGAGGGGGTTTGGAGACATTGCATATCAGGGCCAGGGTTAGGTTGCACGTTACCTGATATCAACAAAAGAAGAATAACTAGGCACCTCTGTTTAATAACCTTGCACAGCTTCTCTTTTTTAAGAAACCTACTGCAAGTGAATTCTACAAGTGAGTTTCCAGACAATACAAAACAGTCATTTAAAACCATTAGACTTTGGTAGTGACACAAATTCGTACTGTTCACATCATGCCACAAATACATTGGCACTTGGACGAGTGGACCGAGTGAAAAAGAGTGAGTTCCTGCAGACATATGTCCAATGGACGGGAGAGCACATTGTCAAATGTACTCACCCAGCGACAATGTTTGTTTTCTCCAGAGTTCAGTACAGTCAGTGCACAAAGCAATACCACGAAAACTGTCATTTTCTCAGACATTTTTTTTTTTTTAAATTAGAGGCCAACGAAGAGAAGGGGAGAGAGAGAGAGCGTGTATGTATGAGTCTGAATGTGAGTGTTTGCACGTGTGAGTAGATTAGGTGTTGAGGTTTTAGCTACTGTTGTATCCAGATGTTTTGACCGTGACATTTTACAATCCAGGTTTACTCCAAGCAGTTTAGTCACCTGAACTTGCTCAATTTCCACATGATTTATTACAAGATTTATTTGAGGTTTAGGAGTTAGTGAATGATTTGTCCGAAATAAGATGCTTATATAAGTTTTTGAAATATTTAGGACTAACTTATTCCTTGCCACCCATTCTAAATCTAACTACAGTTCTTTGTTAAGTGTTGCAGTGAAAACATGTGGCTTTACTCAGGCCAGCGGCATCAAATCAAATCCAATTTTATTGGTCACATACAGTGCCTTGCGAAAGTATTCGGCCCCCTTGAACTTTGCGACCTTTTGCCACATTTCAGGCTTCATGATTGTGTCCCACTTGTTGTTGATTCTTCACAAAAAAAATACAGTTTTATATCTTTATGTTTGACATACCCCAAGCGACTTACAGCTGTAATCGCAGCAAAAGGTGACGCTACAAAGTATTAACTTAAGGGGGCTGAATAATTTTGCACGCCCAATTTTTCAGTTTTTGATTTGTTAAAAAAGTTTGAAATATCCAATAAATGTTGTTCCACTTCATGATTGTGTCCCACTTGTTGTTGATTCTTCACAAAAAAATTCAGTTTTATATCTTTATGTTTGAAGCCTGAAATGTGGCAAAAGGTCGCAAAGTTCAAGGGGGCCGAATACTTTCGCAAGGCACTGTACGCGTGTTTAACAGATGTCATTGCGAGTGTAGCGAAATGCTTGTGCTTCTAGTTCCGACAGTGCAGCAATATCTAACAAGTAATCTAACAATTCCACAACAACTACCTAGTACACACAAATCTAAGTAAAGGAATACGAATATATAAATATTTAGTTGAGCAATGTCAGAGTGGCATAGGCTAAGATGCAATATATAGAATAGAATACAGTATTAACATATGAGATGAGTAATGCAAGATATATAAACATTATTAAAGTGACATTATTAATGTAACTTGTGTTCCATTTATTAAAGTGGCCAATGATTTCAAGCCTGTATGTAGACAGCAGCCTCTCTGTGTTAGTGATGGCTGTTTAACAGTCTGATGGCCTTGAGATAGAAGCTGTTTTTCAGTCTCTCGGTCCCCGCTTTGATGCACCTGTACTGACCTCGCCTTCTGGATGATAGCGGGGTGAACAGGCAGTGGCTTGCATGGTTGTTGTCCATGATGATACTTTTGGCCTTCCTGTGACATGAGGTGCTGTAGATGTCCTGGAGTGCAGGTAGTTTGCCCCGGTGATGCGTTGTGCAGACCTCACCACCCTCTAGAGAGCCCTGCGGTTGTGCACGGTGCAGTTGCCGTACCAGGTGTTGATACAGCCAGACAGGATGCTCTCAATTGTGCATCTGTAAAAGTTTGTGAGGGTTTTAGGTGACAAGCCAAATTTCTTCAGCCTCCTGAGGTTGAAAAAGTGCTGTTGTGCCTTCTTCACCACATTGTCTGTGTGGGTGGACCATTTCAGTTTGTCAGTGATTTGTACACCAAGTAACTTAAAACTTTCCACCTTCTCCGTTGCTGTCCCGTCGATGTAGATAGGGGGGTGCCCCCTCTGTTGTTTCCTGAAGTCTACAATCATCTCCTTTGTTTTGTTGATGTTGAGTGAGAGGTTATTTTCCTGATACCATACGCCCAGAGCTCTCACCTCCTCCCTGTCTTGTCGTTGTTGGTAATCAAGCCTACTACTGAACTGTTGTGTCGTCTGAAAACTTGATGATTGAGTTGGAGGCATGGCCAAGCAGTCATGGGTGAACAGGGAGTACAGGAGGGGCTGAGCAGGCACCCTTATGGGGCCCCAGTGTTGCTGATCAGCGAAGTGGAGATGTTGCTTCCTACCTTCACCACCTGGGGTGGCCTGTCAAGAAGTCCAGGACCCAGTTGCACAGGGCGGGGTTCAGACCCAGGGCCTTGAGCTTAATGATTCGTTTGGAGGGTACTATGGTGATGAATTCTGAGCTATAGTCAATGAACAGCATTCTTACATAAGTATTCCTCTTGTCCAGGTGGGATAGGGCAGTTTGCAGTGTGATGGCGATTGCATCATCTGTGGACCTATTGGGGTGGTAAGCAAATTGAAGTGTGTCTAGGGTGACAGGTAAGGTGGAGGTGATATGATCCTTGACTAGTCTCTCAAAGCACTTCAGGATGACAGAAGTGAGTGCTATGGGGCGATAGTCATTTAGTTAAGTTACCTTTGCCTTCTTGGTTACAGGAACAGTGGTGGCCATATTAAAGTATGTAGAGACAGCAGACTGGGATATGGAGAGATTTAATATGTCCGTAAACACACCAGTCAGCTGGTCTGTGCATGCTCTGAGGACGCAACTAGGGATGCCGTCTTAGCCGGCAGCATTGCAAGGGTTAACACGTTTAAATGTCTAACTCATGTCGGCCACAGAGAAAGAGAGCCCACAGTCCTTCGTAGCTGGCTACGTCGGTGGCACTGTGTTATCCTCAAAGCGGGCAAAGAACATGTTTAGCTTGTCTGGTGTCCGCGACGTGGTTGGTTTTCCTTTTGTATTCCGTGATTGTCGTGTTTGAGCCTTTGAATTGGGACTCCACTTTGCCTTGATACTGACATATGCCTGTTTGATTGCCTTGCGGAGGGATTGACTACTCTGTTTGTATTCTGCCACCTTACCATGGTTAAATGCGGTGTTCGTGCCTTCAGTTTTGCGCAAATGCTGCCATCTATCCACGGCTTCTGGCTAGGTTTTAATAATCACAGTGGGTACAAAATCTCCTATACACTTCTTGATAAACTCAGTACCGGAGCGCCAAGTCTAGGACCAAAAGGCTCCTTAACAGCTTCTACCACCAAGTTATAAGACTGCTGAACAATTAATCAAATGGCCACCGGACTATTTACATTGACCTCCCCCTTCCATTTGTTTGTACACTGCTGCTACTCGCTGTTTATTATCTATGCATAGACACTACCTACATATGTAAATTACCTCAAATAACCTATACCCTGACTCTGTACCTGTACCCCCTGTATATAACCTCGTTATTGTTATTTTATTGTGTTACTTTTTATAATTTTTTACTTTATTTTATTTTGTAAATATTTTCTTAAGTCTTCTTGAACTGCACTGTTGATTAATGGCTTGTAAGTAAGCATTTCACGGTAAGGTCTACACTTGTATTCGGGGGAAGTGACAAATAAAGTTTGATTTGATTTGAACACCTCCATATTATTCTCAGAAGCTACACAATCATAAACATCTTGAAGCGTGGATTCTGATTGGTCAGACCAATGTTGAATAGTCCTTAGCGTGGGTATTTCCTGTTTGAATTTCTGCCTATAGGAAGAGAGGAGCAAAATGGAGTCGTGGTCAGATTTGCCAAAAGGAGGGCGAGGGAGGGCCTTCTATGCATCCCGGAAGTTAGAGTAACAATGGTCCAGTGTTTTTCCACTGGACCACTGTGCAGCCTCAGGATATATGGCTTCCAGTTTCATGTCATTAGAATAAATTGAAAGAAGTAAGGGGCCTAGACAGCTGCCCTGGGGAATTCCTGATTCTACCTGGATTATGTTGGCGAGGCTTCCATTACAGAACACCATCTGTGTTCTTCATTTTGTCTAGGCTACCTGGGGCGGCAGGTAGCCTAGTGGTTAGAGCATTGGGCCAATAACTGAATGTTTGCTAGATTGAATCTCTTTTTATTTTATTTAACCTTTATTTAACCAGGAAGGCCAGTTGAGAACAAGTTCTTATTTACAACTGCGACCTGACCAAGATGAAGCAAAGCAGTGCGACACAAACAACACAGAGTTACACATGGGATAAACAAACGTACAGTCACTAACACAATAGAGAAGTCTATATACAGTGTGTGCAAATGTATGGCAATAAATAGGCCAAATAAATACAATTTAGCAATTAAACACTGGAGTGATAGATGTGCAGAAGATGAACGTGCGAGTAGAGATACTGAGGTGCAAAGGACCAAAAAATAAATATCAATATGGGGATGAGGTAGTTGGGTGGGCTATTGATAGGTGAGGATTGTCTGTTAATTGAATGATTCGAATATTCCGCCCTGAAACATATAATTGTTTGGAATTGTTTAGAATGTATCAAATCATAATCAATAAATGTGTAGTCCTAGTCAGAATTAGGGTAAAACAATATGCCTTTATGGTATTTTAAACACAGACTGTCTGAGCTTGATGCCGACCTGACTAGAGATTTGGGAGAGAATGGGGAGTACGTCTCAAGGACAAAGTCACTATCTCTGTCGGCTGGGAAGTGAGAAGGAGTGTGTGTGCAGAGCAGGACATGTGTGTGCGTATGTTTATGTGTATGCGTATGTATGTGTGTGCGTATGTTTGTGTGTATGCATGGGTGTGAGAAGTCAGTATAAAATGAATTGTTTTGTATTCTTGATTTTAAAACGTTCTCTGAATAAACTGTACTAACCTTTTGTATAAGCTGAGTCTTTGACTAATTATTATTATCCCCATGGTCTTACAAACCTCGGGAATTGGTCAGAGCTAATGATTGATTGTTATTAACATTGGGATTGGAAATTCTCTTAACAGCTATTTACAGATGGGCTGTGTACAGGTGCAATGGTCGGTAAGCTGCTCTGACAGCTGATGCTTAAAGTTAGTGAGGGAGATATAAGATTCCAGCTTCAGTGATTTTTGCAATTTGTTCCAGTCATTGGCAGAAGAGAACTGGAAGGAAAGGCGGCCAAAGAAAGAGTTGGCTTTGGGGATGACCAGTGAAATATACCTGTTGGAGTGCGTGCTATGGGTGGGTGCTGCTATGGTGACCAGTGAGCGGAGATAAGGCGGGGTTTTACTTAGCAAAGACTTATAAATGACTTGGAGCCAGTGGGTTTGGTGACGAATATGAAGCGAGGGCCAGCCAACGAGAGCGTACAGGTCGCAGTGGTGGGTATTATATGGGGCTTTTGTGACAAAACGGATGGCACTGTGATAGACTACATCCAATTTGCTGAGTAGAGTGTTGGAGGCTATTTTGTAAATGACATCGCCAAAGTCAAGGATCGGTAGGATAGTCAGTTTTACGAGGGTACCGTTGGCAGCATGAGTGAAGGATGCTTTCTTGTGAAATAGGAAGTCAGTTCTAGATTTAATTTTGGGTTGGAGATGGTTAATGTGAGTCTGGAAGGAGAGTTTACAGTCTAACCAGACACCTAGGTATTTGTAGTTGTCCACATATTCTAAGTCAGAACCATCCAGAGTAGTGATGCTAGATGGGTGAGTTGAAGAGCATGCATTTAGTTTTACTTGCATTTAAGAGCAGTTGGAGGCAATGGAAGGACTGTTGTACGGCATTGAAGCTCGTCTGAAGGTTAGTTAACACAGTGTCCAAAGAAGGGCCGGAAGTATACAGAATGGTGTCGCCTGCGTAGAGGTGGATCAGAGAATCACCAGCAGCAAGAGTGACATCATTGATCTATACAGAGAAAAGAGTCGGCCCGAGAATTGAACCCTGTGGCACCCCCATAGAGTTTGCCAGAGGTCTGGACAACAGGCCCTCCGATTTGACACACTGAATTCTATCTGAGAAGTAGTTGGTGAACCAGGCGAGGCAGTCATTTGAGAAACCAAGTCTGTTGAGTCGGCCAATAAGAATACGGTGATCGACAGAGTCGAAAGCCTTGGCCGCACAGATGGCTGAGGTGCACCCATGACCAGCTCGGAAACCAGATTGCATAGCGGAGAAGGTACAGTGGGATTCGAAACGGTCGGTGATCTGTTTGTTAACTTGGCTTTCGAAGACTGTAGAAAAGCAGGGTAGGATAGATACAGGTCTGTAACAGTTTGGGTCTAGAGTGTCTCCCCCTTTGAAGAGGGGGATGACCACAGCCCCTTTCCAATCTTTAGGGATCTCAGTCGATACGAAGGAGTTGAAAAGGCCAATAATAGGAGTTGCAACAATTGCGGTGGATAATTTTAGAAAGAGAGGGTCCAGATTGTCTATCCCAGCTTATTTGTAGTGGTCTAGATTTTGCAGCTCTTTCAGAACATCAGCTATCTGGATTTGGGTGAAGGAGAAATGGGCAGGCTTGGGCAAGTTGCTGTGGGGGGTGCAGAGCTGTTGACCGAGGTAGGGGTAGCCAGGTGGAAAGCATGGCCAGCCATAGAAAAATGCTTATTGAAATTCTTGATTATCGTAGATTTATCAGTGGTGACAGTGTTTCCAGTGCAGTGGGCAGCTGGGAGGAGGTGCTCTTATTCTCCATGTACTAAACAGTGTCCCAGAACTTTTTGTAGTTTGTGCTACAGGATGCAAATTTCTGTTTGAAAAAGCTAACCTTTGCTTTCCTAACTGCCTGTGTATATTGGTTCCTAACTTCCTTGAAAAGTTGCATATCGCAGGGGCTATTCAACGCTAATGCAGTACGCCAAAGGATAGTTTTGTGTTAGTCAAGGGCAGTCAAATCTGGAGTGAACCAAGAGCTACAGTTGAAGTCAGAAGATTACATACACTAGGTTGGAGTCATTAAAACTCGTTAACAAACTATAGTTTTGGCAAGTTGGCTAAGACATCTACTTTGTGTATGACACAAGTAAATTTTCCAACAATTGTTTAGACAGATTATTTCACATATAACTCACTGTATCACAATTCCAGTGGGTCAGACGATTACATACACTGAGTTGACTGTGCCTTTAAACAGGTTGGAAAATTCCATAAAATTATGTCATGGCTTCAGAAGCGTTTGATCGGCTAATTGACATAATTTGAGTCAGTTGAAGGTGTACCTGCGGATGTATTTCAAGGACTACCTTCAAACTCAGTGCCTCTTTGCTTGACATCATGGGAAAATCAAAAGAAATCAGCCAAGACCTCAGAAAAATTGTAGACCTCCAAACCTCTGGTTCATCCTTGGGACCAATTTCAAAAGGCCTGAAGGTACCACGTTCATCTTTACAAACAATAGTACGCAAGTATAAACACCGGCTCCAAAACTGCCATAAAAAAGCCAGACTGTGGTTTGCAACTGCACATGGGGACAAGGATTTTACTTTTTGGAGAAATGTCCTCTGGTCTGATGAAACAAAAATAGAACTGTTTGGCCATAATGACCATTGTTATGTTTGGAGGAAAAAAGAGGGAGGCTTGCAAGCTGAAGAACACCATCCGATCCGTGAAGCACGCGGGTGGCAGCATCATGTTGTGGGGGTGCTTTGCTGCAGGAGGGCCTCGTGCACTTCACAAAATAGATGGCATCATGAGAAGAAGAATTATGTGGATATATTGAAGCAACATCTCAAGACATCAATCAGGAAGTTAAAGCTTGGTCGCATGTGGGTCTTCCAAGTGAACAATGACCCAAAGCATACTTCCAAAGTTGTGGAAAATGGCTTAAGGATAACAAAGTCAAGATATTGGAGTGGGCATCACAAAGCCTTGACCTTCCTATAGAGAATTTGTTGGCAGAACTGAAAAAGCATGTGTGAGCAAGGAGGCCTACAAATTTGACTCAGTTACACCAGCTCTGTCAGGAGGAATGGGTCAAAATTCACCCAACTTATTGTGGGAAGCTTGTGGGAGGGTACTCGAAACGTTTGACCCAAGTTAAACATTTTAAAGGCAATGCTCCCAAATACTAATTGAGTGTATGTAAATTTCTGACCTACTGGGAATGTGATGATAGAAATAAAAGCTGAAATAAATCACTCTTTCTACTGTTTTTCGGACATTTCACATTCTTAAAATAAAGTGATAATCCTAACTGACCTAAGACAGAGAATTTTTACTAGGATCAAATGTCAGGAATTGTGAAAAACTGAGTTGAAATGTAGTTGGCTAAGGTGTATGTAAACTTCCGACTTCAACTGTATATCTGTTCTTAGTTCTAATCCCTGAGCTGACAAGGTAAAAATCTGTCGTTCTGCCCATGAACAAGGCAGTTAACCCACTGTTCCTAGGCTGTCATTGTAAATAAGAATTTGTTCTTTACTGACGTGCCTAAAAAATTGAATTATCCCTGTAGGGGAACCCTTTTGGGTTCGACATAGAATCCTGTCGTAGAACCCTTTGATTGTCCCGGTAGGGCAGAGTTGGGCAACTGTCGGCCTGTGCAGATCAATTTCCCAAAAATTATATTTAGAAACTTACTTTTGAGAGTTAGAATAATATAATACACAAGGTGCAATTTCGAATTTTGGTTGAGCATCAGCAGTTTCCCTTTTTATGTTAGTCACTGACAATCACTCAGTCAGCCGACATTGGCTAAATAAATTACCAACCGGGGGACCCCCATTGATTTTGTTTTCACTCTACTTAGATATCATATTAACATGGCAGAATTCAGGGAAAATTGTGTAGAATATAAGGAAATTTGCTTAAAAACTGTAAATATTTCGCTCCACCCTATGGCAAAATGTGTAGACTTGCATGTAATATGTTATAAAATTGCTGAATCTTCTCTCTGCCCCATGGAAAAATGTATAGAATTGCAGAAAACTTGCTTTAAAATCGCAACATTTTATCTATGGCCCATGTCAAAATGTGTAGAATTGCAGGAAATTCATTCTAAAACTAAACATTTTTCTCTCTGCTTATGGCCCCCAAATGGAACCCTTTCATGAAGACCTCTCTGGTTCCAGGCAGAACCAATGACAGGTTCTAATGTTATACGATACTTCAGATCTGCTTATAGTACACACTGTCCAGCTACTGAATTGCAGTGAAAATACAGAATTTTGACTGTTGAATTAAGGTTATTGTTGTTAAAGGATTTGTTGTTACATTCACTGCACTTTGAAATGTAGGTGGGAGCAATGTGCTCTCGGAGGCTCATTCGCATATTTGGGGGCATGGCCTGAAATATGTTGTATTTGTGCCAACCATTAGTAGAAGTGTTGTACCATGTTGATGATTGTTGAGCACATCATTTGTGCACTCACAATTCTATAATCTTTGTAAGAGCTTGTGAGAAGCAAGCGCAGCACTGTTAAGAAGTTCCTGTGGTAAGTCACTGGAAAGTTCATGTTACATTTTTTCTAATTTACTGTCAGTAGCGATGGGAAACCAAGGCATTCTGAAAGATTTTGCGCTGTCACCAAGTTGTGCTGAAACACAGTTAATTATGCATAGCTTTATTATCTGTTCACAATGCACATTAGTGACATCTGCTGGTCAGCAATAAATATCTCCACTGTTTCCATCACAACTTTGTGGCACAGCAGTAAGTCATTACCTTTGTTAGCCTAGGGTGGCAGGTAGCCTAGAAGTTGTGAGCATTGGGCCAGTAACTGAAAGGTTACTGGTTCAAATCCCCAAGCTGAATAGTTGACAAACCTGCTGATGTGCCTTTTAGCAAGGCACTTAACTAATTGCTATGGATAAGAGCATCTGCTAAATGAGATGTAAATAATCAGTTGGAATGCTAAGTTTACATCATGCTTCCCATTTTTGCTTTCAAGTATACAATTTTTCAAAAACTGAATCCATGTGTCAGAGTCATGTGTATAGGTGGCAGGGAAGTCAGGCGCAGGATAATCAAAATGAGTGTAATGGAGTTATCTAATAACAACAACAAAAACATACTCCAAACACTAAATGTAACAATAAACAAAGTGGGTACGAGGACCCGTCACACACCAACACAACACTGAATAACAAACAATCTCTGACAAAGACATGAGGTGAAACAGGGTTAAATACACAACAGGTAATGAATGGGATTGAAACCAGGTGTGTAGGAAGACAAGACAAAACTAATGGAAAATTAAAAATGGATCAATGATGGCTAGAAGACTGGTGACGTCGACTGCCGAGCACCGCCCAAACAAGGAGAGGCTTCGACTTCGGTAGAAGTCGTGACACCATGGCATTATTTAGGATGCTTAAGACAGAATCGTATACTATACTAAATACAACAAATGATTTGAACAACAGTGCAGAAAGTGTGGTTTCACAAAATAATGTCTTCAATGGGATTGAACCTCATACCTTCACCTCCTTATGTTCCCTGCTCTAAGCTACCGGCCTAACTAAGTACGGTGTTCAGTAAAGGTCAGTGTTTGAAAGCTGCTTAGAATCGAAGAAAGCACGGGAGCCACTGCATAATCAGTGGGATCTCGCATTTTGCAACACACAGTTTGAAAAGGCACATGATCAAATGAAGCTTCAGACAACATTGATGACATACTTCTGATAAAGTGATACACTCATCATTGCTTTGAAGTTAGCTGCTTAGAGATTCGACACCTTGGAGCTCCAGTATCAAATGTAACATCCATAACTGTCAGCTTGCTGCAAGCAGTTATTGTCAAATGCACAGTAACTTACTGTGGCTGATCTCTGTCATGCTCACTGACCTGATGGTGTGGCAGGAAGGTCAGTTTGATGCCAACCAAGCGGTTGAGGCCACTTGAGTCTGGGTCCCACGTGTGCTCACCACAAAGGATGCTTAAAATAGCAGTGATGGGGAAATTAAGCAATTGTGTCAAATATAGGTTAATTACTCTAGGCTTTAATCAACACAGTCTACACTAGTGGCACCTGCTGGTAAAAATAATTTAGGGCAGCCAAATTATTACCGATGAAGTCCCAAAAGCTGTAGCGTGTGCGCAAAGTAGCCTTTTTGTATTCTACCGAAACCAATACCAAACCAATTTACCACTATACTTGATTATCTGTACATATACCTTGAAAGAAACCGACAAGCAACATGTGAGTTCTAAGTGTGCCTCTGAAAGTACCTTATGTGTACCTTTGACCATTTTGTACCCCAGGGAACAACACTGTACCCTCACCATACAGTAATTTCTAGAGTGTTTGGATATAGTTTTTTTGTAATAAAGATGTAGCTGCTGGAACTGCTGAAACATTAATGCACTTCCGCCCAAATGCTTGCAAATTCAAATCATCAAGGCATTTATACACACTTTACATCAGTGGTCACCAACCGGCCGATCGTGTTCAACTGGTCAATCTCCATGGCGTTCCTTGTTGATCACCAAATATTTCTGTAAAAACACAACGATAAAGCCTAGTGTTCATGTTTTTTAAAATCCGTTTTCCACTGTTGGTGGTAGGTGCACTTGATTCAGCCGCCCTAGCTCCGGGAAGGCAAAGTCTTCTAATTTTCAACAATTTCATGTGTCTGAAGGTAGAACTCCGTCTACCCAGCAAGCCCAGAGAGCAAATCAAGTGCAACTATAGGCCTACCGCTGGCCAATCAGATAGCTCAGATCACTGTGTCTGCAAGTTTCCTCGCACAATAGACTGTAAAAAATGAGCCTCAAATGCACAGGAAAGTTAATAATGTGAGATTTCAAAACGTTTAAAACCATAGAGAGAGACTCAACGAATACGGCAAAGAACTGCTGTTTTTATGAATAAGTTCATGTTTAAATTGTTATTCAGCACTGTCAACACTTCAACACTTTTCTGTGCCAAAAAATGCACATTCTCCCTATTTCCACTCACGCTACAACCAGCACTGCAGCTGCAATGAATGAGTAGAGCAAAGCATTTCGATAAGCTTGTGTCTTTTTTTTATATCAAAGAATAATTTAATTTCTCTGTTCATAGGAGTAACAACATGAATTGGTGCATGAGGCAGAAGTAATGCAGTGCGACTTAAGTTTCACCATCAGCTGGAAGACTGTGTCCGCTTTTCACAGCGGAAGAAGGGAGAGAGGAGGGACAGTGAGTTGGTTGAGAGGCAGACTTACTGCTGCTCTCTCCCCTCAGACTGACCATCAAATGCAGGCCATCAGCCCAGTAGAAAAAAAATACATATTATGCTCACTCAGCTGTGCCTCACAAGTAATACTACAAATTATCTATTAACAGTGTGATCATATACCAAACATGTTGAAATATCATTTCTAAATGGTCAGAGAAGAACAATATTGGCACGGCAATTCAAGCATAGCCAATGTGCAGTGGTAATGTATTGGGCGTACTGCACAAACCTCATTGCTACAGAATTGTTTTTAATTGGTTAATGTTGCATAGGCTTAGGTTTTTAAAATGATGTTTAAAAAAAATCTGAGCAGTGTATCTCAGCTCACATTTTGACTCCGTAAGTGATCTTGACTCAAAATAGGTTGGTGACCACTGGTCGAGCTGGTCTGCAAAACCACACCTCATCATTATCATACTTCCCAGCATGCTCTATTGCAGTTAGATTTTTTGAATAGTTTGTTTCAATATCTGTATTTTTGCATGTGCATTGATTGATTAATTAATTAATTAATCTTATGCTACACAAAGATAAATCACATACATGTTTTGTTAGTTGGATTTATTGCACCCTTTACTGAAATGGTTGTTCCAGTTTAAATATATATATATATTCTTTAATATATATATTTTTTTTAATTATTAGTATTATTATGAATATTTTTTTAATTAATTTTTGTTTTCTTTATATATTTTTTTAAATAGTTGATCTTTCAGATCCTGGAAGTCATTTCAGAATGCAAACCAGCAAGATGTTAATGGTGACCAGTGTATGCTGTAGTAATTGGAAGTTTGGATCTTTTTACTGACTTGGATCTTTTCGGGTTGTTCAATCAAAATAACAACTTTTTGGGGGTGATACGGCTTCTGCAGAAGTAAGGGCATTCATACCTTGTGCGCTTCGCAGAGCAGTGCAGAGTTGTTGACCAGAGCTGTTGTGAAGGAAGTTGTCAAGGAAGTGAATTTGTGTGTATACAGGACCACATTTTGGGATCAACCTTAAATTGGCTCCTATTGTGATAGACTTGTAAAAATGTGCTTTAAACAATGTACATTTGTTGATTGCTAGGTATAAAAAATACAATTTTTTTATTGATACATTTGAAATTAGGTCTAGTTGTGGCAGCAACCGGACTAGATTGTAAACGACTCTTTGCGGAATGCATTGCTTGACTGCATTGAGGGTGTTAAGTAGCCTGACGACTCAAACTAAATTATTCTGCTGCGTCTGTGGGCGCGGCATAGCGTTTGAACGGAGAAAGGAGTCTGGGTAGCCATGCAAGGTGATTCGCACAGTCCTTCACTAATTGCAGTCCACCAAAGGATTTGTTCTCGAGTTTGAGTTTGTTGAGCAGAGGCTGTGTAATGTTTTGGTTCAACAAAGCTGTGTCACACCCTCCTTACAGAGTTTCAAACCACATTTTCGTATCAAACATAAATTGGCCCTTAAAGGCCAATCCGACAACTGCATTGGCCATGTAGCATTTAGCACGATGGTATGACCTCTGCAGAAGTCAGGGCATTCATAATTCTTGAGCTTCTCGGAGCAGCACAGTGCTGTTGTGATGTAATTTATCAAGGAAGTGAGTTTGTGTTTATCTCCCGCCGTCACCTACCGTCAACCAATCATGTCTATTGGTATAAAGCATACAAGCATAAATTGGCTTTCAATCCTGGGACTCATTGCGGCCAGCATTAGCAGGTCAAACGAACGACTAAAATTAATGAGTTGACTCGAGTCATGAAAAAAAAATAATGACTAGTCAAAATCTTCAGCAGGGCCCACTCTCTCTCTCTCAATCCTCCCCTCTCTTCTGTACCCCATGGGTTACTATATCTGCTTCTTAAAGCTATCTGTGTTCATTATGATCATCAACTAGATGGTGCACCTGCTGTGTGCCCGGCCATCTTACAGCCTTGTCCTTGAGCCTGCCTGTCTGCCTTTCTGGAGGTGCATGCTGGAGAGGAGGGCAGAATGTCGGGTCCTGGGCAGGGCTGGTGGCCAAGTAGTACCTACCCTTACAGACAGCCACCCCTTGTCTTACCAGAGGCAGCTGTTATGTCTTGCCGCTGCATGGAAAATCCAGCCAACTGTTTATTATACATGTCGTCGTTCAGCCACGACTAGGTGAAACATAAGATATTACTGTTTTTAATATCCCGTATGTAGGATATTCTTCAACAGAGCTCACCCAGTTTAACTGCGTTTTCTTCATGTGAATGATGGAGATTTGAGCCTTTCCTGATATCCAGAAATACGAGGTGAGTAATCGCTCTCCTGATATCCAGAAGTACGAGGTGAGTAATCGCTGTCCTGATATCCAGAAGTACGAGGTGAGTAATCGCTGTCCTGATATCCAGAAGTACGAGGTGAGTATTCGCTGTCCTGATATCCAGAAGTACGAGGTGAGTAAGTAAGTTACAAATAACATGAAAAAACACAAAATAGCACAATTGATTAGAAGCCCGTAAAACGGCAGCCATCTCCTGCGGTGCCATTATCTTGCCGTCACTGTCACAAGACCACACCTGTCCTTAAATCCCACCTGCGTTAACAGTTCAGAGCGAGATGGTGTCTAGGTTATATAGAAATAAAGAGACTTAAATTGAAAATCATATAACAAAATAGGTGTAGATTATAACATGCATGAAGGCTGCATAGGATTTATAGTACTAATGCTATTCTGTGCATCCAATGACAATATCTGTGATAGGTATAATACCGGGAGCCGCTTGTTGAATTGACAGCTCCAACACAGTTACACCTCCAACATCGCCTTAATAAAAACCATAAGACTGCTCTGCAGTTGTTGGTATTGCAGGATAAGGCAGATCGGATTGAATCTAGATCTGCCAGGAAGTTGCTAAGCTCCTAAAGCTTGTTCCCCAGATCTCAACATTTGGGCACTCCTGAATTGACTAAAATGTAATAGAATTTACCATACTATGATATGAACATATGGGAATGGGATACCTGTCATGGGCTACTCTGTCTCTCTTTGACTGACAGGTGCGGCAGGTAGCCTAGCGGTTTAGAACGCTGGGCCAGTAACCAAAAGCTTGCTATTTCAAATCCCGAGCTGACTTGCTGGTAAAAATCTGTCAATCTGCTCTTGAGCAAGGCACTTAAACCTATTGCTACAGGGTCGCCGTCAATAATTGCTAATCCCTCTGGTTGTGACCCTACTCTCAGCGGGTGTCTGAGTGGGATATGCAACAAACATATATATTTCCATTTCACACCACACACACTTGTACAGGTCAGACACTTGTACATGTGTGAAACAAGACAGATATAAGAACCATTGATTTGACAGGAGGAGCTGAATAGCAGTGAGTGGCCTGGGCTCTACTGGTCACAGTCAGATCCACACATACTTAGCTCACTACTGAGGACCTGGATGGAGAAACTCAAGGTAAGAGAGATCAGATAAAGAACCACAATTTGACTATAGAGATAAAATGTCACTAAATTGCAACTGATAGCTCTCTCCTACTCTCTCTCTCTCTCTCCCTGTTTCGTTCTCTCTGCAGGAGCCTGTTCTGAGTGCCAAGGACGTAGAGGTTGACCTTGGTATCTCAGAACATGAACCATCTCTGTGTGCTGATGCGGGTGAGATCCAGTCAGACCATATAACCACGTTTAATCATATCATGGCTTACTTTAGGATCTTCAACCTCCTCTTACGTTCATCAAAGATGTTGAAAGCATCAGCAACTAGCGTGTGTGGTCCCAGCAGCCTCACATCATGTCCTGATTACTGGGCTATGTGGGTCAGGTGACCAGCCTGCGTCCTCAGAGAAAGGAGGCCGTGCTACAACGCCTGATATGAGCATTCACCAAGGTGAGAAAGTCGTGCTTGATGACATCTAACTACTGTTCTGTGTCTAATAATGCCCTCTAGAGGAGATGGAGAGCAATGCAGCCCATGTCCAGCATCAAACAAACATTCCATAACCAGAACTCCTTCATACGGACAATGGACTACACAGCAAACTGCTCAAGAGGAGGTAATAAACTATTGTGTGGTTGATGGGTTAATCGGTTGTACAAACTTAACACACCTTTTGTATGAAGGGTCAAAGGTTTAAGTTTCCAGTGTTTTCTTTTCTATGATCAGTAGGCTCTTAATCGTGGTTGTGGAGCTTGGATAGAGTTGTGATGCTAGGAACAGGTAAGCACGGCCATGCTCCTGATACTGGCGGTTAAATGTACAGTATACTCTGTCTTTACAGTGCATAATGCAAATATGCGTACATTAAACCTAATCCTTGTGTGTTTTATTTTAGTTATTTTTACAATATTTAGTTGGTGGGGGGAGCAGTATTACACTTTTAAAAGTGCAAAGCTTCTCTTGTGATACAGAATTATGTCCTAGCGTCTAAAATACCACTAGATGGCATTATTTAACCATGAACTACATACTGTACATAGAAACCTGTGATTTGAAAGATCATATATTTTATTAAACAAACAAACAATATCCATAGAAAGAGTACAATCTTCACTTGTATCAGTCCGGTGTGGTAACGACTGATTAAGCCAGTACTTATGGCACTTCAACATGATACCTTCTCCCACGTGTTACTACTTAGTCAATTCTCTTCATCCCCATTGGAACATAATGCCATAATAAGCTCCTTCCACATCTTCCTGTGGAACTATGGGTGCATAATCCCAAAAATACAAACTGGCTTCCTCCCCTTGTCTCCTTCCCTTTATCTGCACATATTGCATTCCTCTATCCTGCCTTTTTATATTAGTGGAGATGATGAGAGGGACCAGACGTTGTCTCCCTGCCACTCAGCTTCCTTCAACAATACTAAAAGTCCTAATCAGAGGCAGTTCTGGAATCTTCAAAGCTACTCAAACATTCTTCAGCAGTAAAGGGTTTGTAACAACAGAAGCCATTTGTTTCTGGCAAATGGCCAAGGTTTGTGAGTTGTACGATGCACCAGGCACATACCAAAGGTGTCAAGAACACAGAATTAGAACATACTGTACTGAATATCTCACAAAACAGGTCACTCCACCGGAAAAAGAAACTCCATCACACGATTCAAGTTTCAGTTAAACCCACAGAACATCAAGTGCAAGACTGCATCTCAATGCTCTTTAACAGCTTCCTGTCCATCATCCATCTATCTGAAACTACAGGATTGGTTGGATGATGGAAGGTAAGGGAAGGAAGCCACTGTAGAACACCGAGACACTCCCATCCCTGAAATTAAACACTGACATATGCACTTTGGTCCTCACGGCAGACCATACATAAAGGCTATATATCTTGGAAATCATGTGTTTGATTTATTTGATACCCCTTATTCCACTCTAGCCATTACCACGAGCCTGTTTTCCCCAATTAAGGTGCCACCAACCTCCTGTACATTCATCCATAGAGTCTGTTTCCTGTTCAGAACCCTCTCTGTGCTCCTGATCCATGGTCCAACGGTGGTAAAGCAGCTTTTTTTACATTGAATATAAAAGCCACTTTTCTCTTTCAGCTGAAACAGGGACTCTAGAGACAGTGTCCCACTCCGCCCCCCTGTGTCACTGTGTTTTCCCTGCTGTCACTCGAACATGGTGTGTGCCAGACCAGTCTGCCTGAAGGTCTCGGCCACCTGTCTGGAGTGCTGGATCTTGGCGGACAGGGCCTCCAACATGTCATTCTGGTCCACAGCCGTGGCCGTGTGGTAGATAAATGTCCCCAAGGACTCAAGACCCCTCATCCCCAGGTTCACCCCACAACCTGGTTGGAGGAGAGGGGGGGCGGGGGGGGACAAAGATACATTTTATCAGTGCTGTGAGTTGAATATCTATCAAACATAGTGAGAAGATGAATCTGAAATCATGAGGTCTTGGGAGAGATGTTATATCGTACTCTTATCATAGATACTGAAAATATGAGCGATAAAACACATCAAAAGGTGTTATTAATTTCATAAACCCCTCATTAATAAAAAAGGTTAAACGTAGCCTGAAAGACACTGATGTAACGGCTTTCGTCTGGTGAAGGAGAAGTGGACCAAAATGCAGCGTGGTGGTTATTCATGTTCTTTAATAAAAGGAACTCGACATGAAATAACTAAACAAAAACAATACATGTGTGAAAACCTATACAGCCTATCTGGTGACAATAAACACAGAGACAGGAACAATCACCCACGAAATACTCAAAGAATATTGCTGCCTAAATATGGTTCCCAATCAGAGACAACGATAATCACCTGCCTCTGATTGAGAACCGCCTCAGGCAGCCATAGACTATGCTAGACACCCCCAAGACAAAACACACCACAATAAACCCATGTCACACCCTGGCCTGACCAAATAAATGAAGACAAACACAATATGCGTGACAGAACCCCCCCATGGCCTAGTGGTCCTCACCCAGAACCCCACTGGACTGAGGGGCAGCTCGGGACTGAGGGGCAGCTCGGGACTGAGGGGCAGCTCGGGACTGAGGGGCAGCTCGGGACTGAGGGGCAGCTCGGGACTGAGGGGCAGCTCGGCACTGAGGGGCAGCTCGGCACTGAGGGGAAGCTCGGCACTGAGGGGAAGCTCGGCACTGAGGGGAAGCTCGGCACTGAGGGGAAGCTCGGCACTGAGGGGAAGCTCGGCACTGAGGGGAAGCTCGGCACTGAGGGGAAGCTCGGCACTGAGGGGAAGCTCGGCACTGAGGGGAAGCTCGGCACTGAGGGGAAGCCCAGCACTGAGAGGAAGCCCAGCACTGAGAGGAAGCACTGAGAGGAAGCTCAGGCAGGTAGTTTGATCCGGCAGATCCTGGCTGGCTGGCGGTTCTGGCAGATCCTGGCTGACTGGCGGATCTGGAAGATCCCGGCTGACTGGCGGATCTGGAAGAGTCTGGCTGACTGGCGGATCTGGAAGAGTCTGGTTGACTGGCAGATCTGGAAGAGTCTGGTTGACTGGCAGATCTGGAAGAGTCTGGTTGACTGGCAGATCTGGAAGAGTCTGGCTGACTGGCAGATCTGGAAGAGTCTGGCTGACTGGCAGATCTGGAAGAGTCTGGCTGACTGGCGGATCCTGGCTGACTGGCAGATCTGGAAGAGTCTGGCTGACTGGCGAATCTGGAAGAGTCTGGCTGACTGGCGGATCTGGAAGAGGCTGGCGGATCTGGAAGAGTCTGGCTGACTGGCGGATCTGGAAGAGTCTGGCTGACTGGCGGATCCTGGCAGACTGACGGCTCTGGCTGCTCCATGCTGACTGGCAGCTCTGGCTGCTCCATGCTGACTGGCGGCTCTGGCTGCTCCATGCTGACTGGCGGCTCTGGCGGCTTCTTGCAGACTGGCAGCTCTGGCTGTTCCATGAAGACTGACATCTCTGGCTGCTCCATGCAGACTGACAGCTCTGGCTGCTCCATGCAGACTGGCAGCTCTGGCTGCTCCATGCAGACTGGCAGCTCCATGCAGACTGGCAGCTCTGGCTGCGCTAAACAGGCAGGAGACTCCGGCAGCGCAGGAGAGGAGGAAGGCTCTGGCTGCTCTGAACAGGTGGGAGACTCCGGCAGCGCAGGAGAGGAGGAAGGCTCCGGCAGCGCAGGAGAGGAGGAAGGCTCCGGCAGCGCTGAACAGGCGGGAGACTCCGACAGTGCAGGAGAGGAGAAAGGCTCCGGCAGCGCTGAACAGGCGGGAGACTCCGGCAGCGCAGGAGAGGAGGAAGGCTCCGGCAGCGCTGAACAGGCGGGAGACTCCGACAGTGCAGGAGAGGAGGAAAGCTCCGGCAGCGCTGGAGAGGCGAGGCGCACTGTAGGCCTGATGCGTGGTGCTGGCACTGGTGGTACTGGGCCAAGAACACGCACAGGAAGCCTGGTGCGAGGAGCTGCCACCGGAGGGCTGGTGTGTGGAGGTGGCACAGGATGGGCTAGACCGTGAAGGCGTACTGGAGATCTTGAGAGCAGTGCTGGCACAGGACGTGCAAGGCTAGGGATGTGCACAGGAGGCCTGGTGCATGAGGCTGGCACCAACTTCACCAGCCGACTAACACACACCTCAGGACGAGCATGGAGCGCTGACCCAGGTGCCATCAAATCCCCGACACGCTCCGTCGGGCGAATTCCATGCTTAAAGCACCAACTCCCTCATTTCTCTCTCCTCCAATTTCCCCATTAACTCCTTAACAGTCTCTGCTTCGCTCACCTCCAACACCGGCTCTGGTTCTGGTCTCCTCCTTGGCTCCTCACAATAAACAGGGAGAGTTGGCTCAGGTCTGACTCCTGACTCTGCCACACTCTCCCTGAGCCCTCCCCCCCAATACATTTTTGGGGCTGACTCTCGGGCTTCCATCCGCATCGCCGTGCTGCCTCCTCATACCGACGCCTCTCCGCTTTCACCGCCTCCAGTTCTTCTTTGGGGTGGCGATATTCTCCAGGCTGGTCCCAAGGTCCTTCTCCGAACAATTCGTCCTCCCATGTCCATTTCTCTCTTTGTAGCTCCTGCTGTTGCTGTTGCCTGTTACCACGCCGCTTGGTCCCGTTGTGGTGGGTGATTCTGTAACGGCTTTCGTCTGGTGATGGAGAAGTGGACCAAAATGCAGCGTGGTGGTTATTCATGTTCTTTAATAAAAGGAACTCGACATGAAATAACTAAACAAAAACAATAAATGTGTGAAAACCTATACAGCCTATCGGGTGACAATAAACACAGAGACAGGAACAATCACCCACGAAAACCTCAAACAATACGGCTACCTAAATATGGTTCCCAATCAGAGACAACGATAATCACCTGCCTCTGATTGAGAACCGCCTCAGGCAGCCATAGACTATGCTAGACATCCCCAAGACAAAACACACCACAATAAACCCATGTCACACCCTGGCCTGACCAAATAAATGAAGACAAACACAATATACTTCGACCAGGGCGTGAGAACTGAAGGGTACTCTAAAAGATGTTGAAATGTTGTGAAGTAAAAAGCAGCCTCAGAGAGATGGAGAAATGGCATTCAGTACAGTAGTGAGTCACACCACTTCATCTCATCCATCCATTTTTCTCTCCTTCTCAAGTGTCTTCATGCTCTAAAAATAGGGGCCCCTTGACAACAAGGGTGATTTATTTTACCTATGGGAAAACCAAGCACTCTGTTGATGATGATGAAGTCAAGGAGTTTCACATACCTGCATTAGTGATACCACAGAAGTTGAGCACTGCGACAAGTGAGGCCAGAACTTTTTTGTGTACCAATGTAAGCTGATATCAGGGCGTTTGCGTGTACCTGTGTCGAAGTTGAGCACCCGTACCGCCTCCCCCTCCACGGTCACAGACACATTGTCTCCCTCTATGTAGGCGGCACTGACTCTCCGGTGAGACAGCTGGATGTCAAATAGACGTCTACTGCACTGCATGCGGTGCAGTGTCAGGTCGTTGAGACGGGGCTCAATGTCGGTTTTATATGCATTAAACGACTGGTGGAAGATGTTCTTCATGATCTGGAGGGAGAGGAAACCAGAGATGAGTCATGGAACAGAATGCGTTTGTAGGCTCGCCCCTAATTTATGTGTGCACTGTTACCTGGAGTTGCATGGCAAAAAGTCCAGGAACAAAGGACAATGCCCAAGGACTAGTCAGCCCTTCGCCTTTCTGAGTGGTCAAAATGTTTCTCTCTGGTATAGTATCCAGAGACTGACTATTGAATATGATAGAGTAATACTATAGTATCCATCTCTGGTATCTATCTGAAAGTTGTTCACTGAGGAGAACTCTGATGCTCTCTACAGTATATTAATGTATGATCTCTGTGATTACTTGTATCTGTACAGGGTGAACTCTGAATTAATATAAGCAAAAACATTTTGTGGTCCTCTCAGGAATTCTGTCTTATTTACACTGGTCTCATCCCCCACACAAGCCTGTAAATGCTGTGACACCTCATGGAGATTGGGCCTTCGTGGTCAGGTTTCACTGTAAACTTGGTATTGTTTGATTGGTCAATGGTGGTTGGTTTTGGGTTACACACTACAGTTTTATAGTCAAACAGAAACACCACCCACCCAGCCAGCCAAGGGCTGGATAAAGACATCTGGTGTGGCCAAGACAAAGGCAAAGCAACTGAGGATCCTCTTCGAGAAAAAGAGGGACCTGAGTGACTGTAACTGACAGCCCAAGTTGTCAGTGCAAAACCATGTTAGCTCATGGGCTCAGATGTGTTGCTCAAACCAAGAGCACAGCCCAGTGAGCTACCTCTGCCATACAAACAAACTGCGGTACCTACCAGAGTCAATAGTACAGGAATATAATCAGGACATTTTAATCTTATCCATTGATGTTCTGGAAGACAGTGAAACTTGAAAAAGAACAGTAGAAAACACATCTCTGACCCTACTCTGACGTCTGCTCTGTTAACACGTCGATTGTAAAAGGATTACAGCCATGAAATGAATGATTCCCCCCCTTCTTTCTTTCTCTCTCTTCTACTCTTCCTCTCTCTCTCTCTGTGACACTGCTGTGCTCTCCACTCATCTGTCCTTCGGCCCACACCAGGACCGTCATCCGTAACCAAGTAACAGCATACGTGTGTGTGTTCTACATGGAATAAAATAAGAGTTCTATGGGGACAGCCAAAGAACCCTTTTGTAACCCTTTTTTCTAAGAGTGTACAGATGGCCCCTCCAGCCACACACACACACACACACACACACACACACACACAGGGCTTTGCTCTGTGTACTCAACAGACTAACACCGTGTGGTCAGGGGTCATATGTTGGAAGAAAGGTGTGAGATAAGTAGGTGTAAAAAGCGACTCTGTGGCCAGGGTTATTATTAGAAATACAGTACATTAGTCTGGCCAAGCAGGGAGCCAAGGCTCCTAAAAAACATGCATGGAAGGGCACAGAAAACATACTGTGATCACAGCATTCATTATTGGATGATTGATTGATTCATTTTCTGTCCATTTGTTTTCTAAACCTTATTTCTGTTGGTAAGCAGACTGTGGCAAGCCTGAAGAATAGGTCTTAGCTCTCGGTGTTGTCTTAGCTCTCGGTGTTGGCTAGTGGTCCCATCCCAGGTCCTAGGGAAATGTGCAGGGAATTGGTATGGAACGGATGCTCTGTGCTGTCATCAGAAATAGACAGTGCCTGCTAGGGTCTTTACCGAGGAGTTAGCTGTGTGTCGGAGGAAGCGGACCATCTTGGTGTCTGAGGCGGGGCAGACCAGAGCCATGTAGCGGTTCCGGAAGGTTCCGTAGATCTTGAGGTGGAACCCTGGCTTGACGGTAGAGCTTTTCGGCTCCCTGAGAGCCTCCACTCCGTACGCAGACAAGTCGAAGAACAGGCTGTGGGCTCGGATCTCTGGGGTGGGCACCTGGAGATGAAAAGGAGAGGGATGTCAGTGTGTGTGTGTGTGTGTGTGTGTGTGTGTGTGTGTGTGTGTGTGTGTGTGTGTGTGTGTGTGTGTGTGTGTGTGTGTGTAAATAAGAGATATAGAGGAAGAGAGAGAGGGAGCAACAGATGCATTTAATTTAGAATGCTGAGAGAAGAGATTACTGTCATACTTACCATCATCAGTATAGAAATAACATAAAACTACTTAGGTAGAACTGTTAAAAAACCTTCATAGATTTAATAATATGTTCTTATCCTGTAAAACTGTTTAAACCATGTCATCGTTGAATACTCGTTTCTGAATGGTATGAAGGGCATTATAGAGCAAGCATTATTTCCTTATAACGCACAGTATAACAGCACGGTATAATTCAATGGCTATACTCACAGTATACCAAACATTAGGAACGCCTTCCCAATATCGAATTGCCTTCGATGGCCACTGGCACACTGGCGAAGTGTGCGCTTCATCAATGAATCCCGGTTTCAACTGTACCAGGCAGATGGCAGACAGCATGTACGGTGTCGTGTGGGAGAGCGGTTTTCTGATGTCAATGTTGTGAACAGAGTGCCCCACGTGGTGGAGGTGGGGTTATGGTCTGGGCAGGCATGGACAACGAGCACAGTTACATTTTATCAATGACAATTTGATCCTGAGGCCCATTGTCGTGTCATTCATCCTCCGCGGTCACCTCATGTTTCAGCATAAAGCACGGCCCCATGTCGAAAGGATCTGTACACAATTCCTGGAAGCTGAATATGTCCCAGTTCTTCCATGGCCTGCATTCTCACCCGACATGTCACCCGTTGAGCCTGTTTGGGATACTGTACATCAACGTGTACGACAGTGTGTTCCAGTTCCCGCCAATATCCAGAAACTTTGCAGAGCCATTGAAGAGGAATGGGACAACGTTCCACAGGCCATGATCAATAGCCTGATCAACTCTATGCGACAGAGATGTGTCGCGCTGCATGAGGCAAATGGTGGTCATACCAGATACTGACACGCCCCTACCTTAACCTGTCTAGGACTGGGGTTCCGCTCGCCAACAGCCAATGAAACTGCAGGGCACCAAATACCAAATCTCATAAATCAAATTTCTCAAACATACGAGTATTAGGCACCAATTTAAAGATAACGTTCTCGTTAATCCAGCCACAGTGTCTGATTTCAAAAATGGTTTACAGCGAAAGCTCCGCAAACGATTATGTTAGGTTACCACCAAGCCACAGAAAAAACGCAGCCATTTTTCCAGCCAAAGAGAGGAGTCACAAAAAGCACAAATAGAGATAAAATGAATCACTAACCTTTAATGATCTTCATCAGATGACACTCATAGGACTTCATGTTACACAATACATGTATGTTTTGTTCGGTAAAGTTCATATTTATATCCAAAAATCTTATTTTACATTGGTGTGTTTGATATTGCAGAGAGCCACATGAATTCATAGAAATACTCATTATAAATGTTGATGAAAATTCAAGTGTTATGCGTGGAACTTTAGATAAACTTCTCCTTAACTTCTTGAAACTCCCCATCCCGGATCCGGGATCGTGACTAAAGCCTCAGGCTCATTAGCATAACGCAACGTTAACGATTTCTGAAAATCGCAAATAAAATGAAAATAATGCGCCTACTCTCAAGCTTAGCCTTTTCTTAACAACACTGTCATCTCAGATTTTCAAAATATGCTTTTGAACCATAGCAATTCACTAATTTGTGTAAGAGTATGCTAAGCTAGCTTAGCATTTTGAGTAGCATTTAGCACGCAACATTTTCACAAAAACCAGATAACCAAATAAATAAAATCATTTACCTTTGAAGAGCTTCGGATGTTTTCAATGAGGAGACTCTCAGTTACATACCAAATGTGCAGTTTTTCCTGAAAGCGTCTGTGTGTAGGAGAAATCGCTCCGTTTTGTACATCACATTTGGCTACCGAAACGAAAATTCAGTCACCTACAACGTCAAACTTTTTCCGAATTAACTCCATAATATCGACCGAAACATGGCAAACGTTGTTTGGAATCAATCCTCAAGGTGTTTTTTCACATATCTCTTCATTGATATATCGTTCGTGGAAGCCTGCATTCTTCTCTGAATTCTGTGGAAAAATACTTGCAGCTGACTTTTGCGCACCAATTTCGGCGCAGGATACCGGGCGGACACCTGGTAAATGTGGTCTCTTATGGTCAATCTTCCAATGATATGCCTACAAATACGTCACAATGCTGCAGACACCTTGGGGAAACGACAGAAAGGGCTGACTCACTCCTCTCGCATTCACAGCCATATAAGGAGACAATGGAAAACTGAGCCTCAAAAATCCTGCTCATTTCCTGGATGCCGTTTCATCTTGGTTTTGCCTGTAGCTCACGTTCTAGGGCACGCACAGAAAATATCTTTGCAGTTCTGGAAACGTCAGAGTGTTTTCTTTCCAAAGCTACCAATTATATGCATAGTCGAGCATCTTTCTGTGACAAAATATTGCGCTTAAAACGGGCACGTCTTTTTATCCAAAAATGATATAGCGCCCCCAGAGTTTCAACAGGTTAATGCAACCGCTGTGTAAGATTTCTTTTTAACTTTACGGAAAAAGCATAATCTGAGAACGGCGCTCAGAGCCCAAACCAGCCAGAGAAATATCCGCCATGTTGGGTAGTCAACATTATTCATAAATAGCATTATAAATATTCACTTACCTTTGATGATCTTCATCAGAATGCACTCCCAGGAATCGCAGTTCCACAATAAATGCTTGTTTTGTTCGATAATGTCCATCATTTATGTTCATTTATGTCCAATAGCTTCTTTTGTTAGGGCGTTTGGTAAACAAATCCAAAATCGCGTTCAGGTCCAGTCGGAAATGTTCAAAAAGTTTTATTACAGGTCGAAGAAACTTGTCAAACTAAGTATAGAATCAATCTTTAGGATGTTTTTATGATAAATGTTCAATAATGTTCCAACCGGAGAATTCCATTGTCTGTAGAAAAGCAATGGAACGAGAGATACCTCTCATGTGATAGCGTGTGACTGAGAACGAGGCTGCAGGCAGACCCCTTAGTCAAACAGCTCCCATCCGGCCCCCCTTCACAGAAACTCCTTATAACAATTTATTTCAATTGACTGATTTCCTTATAACTGTAACTAATTGTTGCATGTTGCGTTTATATTTTTGTTCAGTGTATGTTTGAGCTTCTTTTGAAAGCATAAGTTGAATTGACAATATTATTGACATTGTTGAATTCGATTTTCATAACAGCCAGCTAGGGGTACGTCCGTAAATTCTTCTGTTATTCTGCGCTTTTGCACACTCAGATGAGAGTGCTCTGAAATAGGAGTAGATAGCCAGAGCGAATTTACCAATGCTCCCTAGGACTGATGGTCTGGTTAGCTAAACAAGCAAGTCTGTTTGTTTGGTTACCAAGGCAACTAATGTAGCTGTGCTAGCTACCTCAGTGGAAGTTGGATATATTTTTACCTGCAAATGAACCAATTTCTTGCAGCAAATGTGTTAAATTGTAGGCATGGTATAAAAGGGATAATCAACTCAGTAGTCTATGCGTTCTCAACTCGGGGGTCTATGCGTTCTCCGTGGAAGGTTAGTTCACACCTTCCATATCATTCCTTATTTTCCATAGAACGCATAGCCCGTAGTTGATTCTCCCTTAAATATCAACAATTAACTAATTATGACATGGTATTAGTACAGTAAATGTGCTTCAGATATTGAATATATGTATATCTCACTTGATGTTGCCCTCTATACCACCCTTTTTCCCTCTCTGCTCTCCACCTCTCTCACCCACTCTCTTTCTATGTGCATGTGTATTATCTCTCTAGCTCTCACTCTCCATCTCTTTCTTCATATCTCTCTTTCTTTTTCACACATCTGACCCTTTTTATCCTTTAACCCCCCCCCCCCCCCACAGAATTGATCTAAATTCACATCAATGACATGAACCAGACCAGTGTGATCCAACAGTGTTTTACCACTGCAGAGGAGAGAGCGGGGTGGGTAAACAGGTCATATCCTCTGAGCTAAATTCATTAACTAACGGAAACGGCCAGCGAGAGATAGATAAGTTAAGTAGTGATTGGAAGTCACAGCTGTGTGAATCTGCCACTGTGGAGAAGATGTAGCTGGAGCACAATAAGAGAACAGAGTAAACCCATGATGAACACAAACAGGTCTCTGAGAAACAGATGTGACACATCACTGCTACTGCTCAACCTTATGAAACACTGACCTGACATAGCCTTGGATAGAACAAGTGGTTTAACTCTCTCGTGCGCGCGCTCTCGTTCTCTGTCTCTCTCATATTTGTGTTTTACATTGTTTGCATTGCCCTGACAATGATCATTGCCCTGTCTTCTTTATTATGAGAATAAACTGTGTCTTATCAGTGTTTTTCCTGGTGTCTGGTTAGCTATGCAGGACATGTGATGACTGCTTATGTAAATATGATCCAGGTGCTTATCTCTCCCTGCAGGGCAGCCAAGAGGCTGTGTCTGTTTATTAGTTAGGTGACCATCTCAATTGTCTAGAAGGGCTTCATCTGCTCACCATCTTCACTGATCAAACCTAGCCAATGTGTAAGCAATATAGTGGATGCCCATTATATCTACAATTTGCATTCACCAGACCAGTTCTTTCATGTCAATGCAGTTGAAGGAAATATGATAATGAGAGTAGGCTATTTTAGAGTACTGAGAATTATGTTCTAGACCCAGTAAGAGAGAATCATCATGAATGAAGACATTTCTGGTGCCAGAATTGTACCTATAATGAACCCGAGTTTAGTTGACTTTCAGTTTTATAAAACATTCATTTCACATGAAAGGAAAATGGCATGTTGCAGTATAGAAGTGCCTCTAACTTGTCTTAGAGAAACTTTCCCACCCAGCAATATAGTTACTCGTGCTCGTTCAGCAGCTATAGGGGCAGAGATAAAACATGAACAAAGGCTCCAAAAACACCCAGTACTGTACGTCCTTTTACAAACTGCAACGTTCTCAGTATGGTCGGTAGATGTACACTTGTACACATTAAATTGTGTCATTCCAAACTTTATCCACAACGTTATGTTCCATTTTGTGTGACCTGAGTGGTTCCCCCTATCCAGCTGTGCTGCTTCTCCATGTAGCATGCGCATGACCACAGAAAGAAGTATCGCTCAAGTCCCACTACACTGAGAATGTAGTTGTTTCCTTTGTACATGTTTTATCTCTAATTGTAACTGCTGAACGAGCATGAGAAAGTATATCTCTGGTGGGGTAAGTTTCTCAAAAACAAGGGAGATTGCAAAAAAAGTGTCTGGGCATTTCTATAACACACAATTTACATCAAAAACATTGATTTGTTCAAATTAAGTGAACCTCTTCTTTAAATACACTCAATAAACACATCAGAGTTCATACAGATAGAGGAGACAGCTGTTGCATAGCAGATCTTGTTGTGCTGATAGCTGCCTATGTCATCATCCTGTCTGTATTTCCTCTGTTTTCTCTGTTTCTTCTATTCCTTCATTATCCCGTCATTCATTTCTTCCTTCCTTCCTCCCCTCTGCTGTTACCAGTAACACCACGAACTCATCACACCATCCACTCTCTGGTTGCCATGACAGATGACCTTTGGCCCAGGAACACCAGAGCTGATGACATCACATTCATATATCCATCAGTCAGGTAACAGATGAGGATCAAGACAATACACGGCCCGAGGGCCTGACAAGCCTGACATACAGTACAGTAACACCTGCTGTACACCTGATAGCATCAATATAATTCAAAAGGGGCTTCAGCCTGTCACCGACTACTTTTATCTATGGATGGATCTCAATGTTCCCATAGAGTACAATAAGCTCTACAGTGTACTTAAGGAGATGTTCAGATTACCATAAACACACCGAGGGCAGGTTTGACAGACCAACATGGAACAGGGCCATATTGCTAGTATAGACAGTCCTTATGGCCATTCTACAGAGATATGGTTTATATAGGAGTTATATACTGTATTGCATTCAGCTGTGAACCACCAGGGCTCTGTGTGTGTGTGTGTGTGTGTGTGTGTGTGTGTGTGTGTGTGTGTGTGTGTGTGTGCGCTTGTCTGACCTGTCTCTGGTCCAGTCTCTCTATAGTGGCATTAGCCCCGTATGCGTGGCAGGACTCTACGGTGTAGTCAGAGCTGATACCCAGCACAGAGCATGAGTCCCCACACGACCCATCAGCCACCACGATCACACGCGGCCAATCAGAACCCGGGATCTTCCGCAGGTACTCCTCTGTGAACTGATAAACAGGAAGAACAGATCAGGACAGAGAGAGAGTGAGAGAGAGAGAGGGGGGGGGGTAGATTATTTATTTTTGTCCATTATTGTAAATAAGAATTTCTTATTAACTGACTTGCCTAGTTAAATAATGGTTAAATAAAATAAAATAATGTTTATACCCTCCCTTTCTATCTCTCTTTCTGTCTAAACAAACATGCTTATCCTAAAAGTGGTACGACATTATCAGAGACATACCAGTCATACAGCTTAAAGGATCACACTTATACCCCTGTCCATGTGCCCTCGAGCAAGGTACTTAACCCTAATTGCTCCAGGGTTGCCATTGATAATGGCTGACCCTAGCCATAACCCCACTCTCCGAGGGTGTCCGAATGGGAGTTGGGATATGCAAAAAGGACTAATATAAGCACCCACCTAATTATTATTATGATGAGGACTATTATTGTTATTATTATCTAAAATACCAAACAATAACAGCCCTATGTTTGAGACAACTTTGTGTGTATGTGTGTGTGCTTGTGTAGGGTTCAGCCGTGCGTGTGTCTGTGTCCGGCTGGGTCTGATATCCTGGTTTGTTTAGGTACTGGTTCATGTCTGTGATAAGGCTAAGTGTCCAGAGCAATAGAGCAGGGCAGTGATCTGGTGTAAACACAATCACACACACAGATAACTGTTGATTAAAACAAATACAAAAGATTGTTAGTTTATACAAAATAAATACCTGATAACAGGAATAGAGGAATGAATAATACAGATAGAAAATAATAGTCAGAGAGAGAGAGAGAGCGCGTGTGTGTGAGAGTGTGTGTCCGATTGTAAATATAAATGGATAAAGCCATCGATTACTTGACACCATTCATTCTTATGTGAAGACTCAATAGCACATTTAAAGGCAAGGGAGTAAGTTTTTAGCTTGCTAAAATGGTGTCTTCTGGAGACATAATATACGCAGATTGAGCTAGTCCAGGAAGTGATGTTGCAGGCTCGCTCAGTGCTTCCCTATCTTATTTACTATCTCAAGTTGGAGAACAACCGGGGTACTGCAGGCTGCTGTTAGAATCTAAATTATCCTTATAACTTATTCTGTGTACAATTTTAAAATAATCGGTTCAAGGACATGCACTATATATACTAAAGTATGTGGACACCCGTTCAAATTAGTGGATTTTACTATTTCAGCCACAACAGTTGCTGACAGGTGTATAAAATCGAGCACAGAGCCATGCAATTTCCATAGACAAACATTGGCAGTAGAATGAATGGCCTTACTGAAGAGCTGAGTGCGAGCCAGGCCTAACGGCCCAACATCTGTGCCCGACCTCACTAATGCTCTTGTGGCTGAATGGAAGCAATTCCCTGCAGCAATGTTCCAGCATCTAGTGTAAAGCCTTCCCAGAGAGTGGGGGCTGTTATAGCATTAAGTGTGACTAACTCCATATTAATGCTGATGACTTTGAAATGAGATATACGACGAGCAGGTGTCCACATACATTCGGCCATGTAGTGTACATCTGTTGTAATAGAAGCAACTATTGGCACCATGATTGTCTTAGACTTTTATGTTTATTTACATGAATATTTCTCAAGAAGATTGACATTTTCTCATTCACTACAATGGGGGATCCTGCTTTTCTGAAAACAACAGCCTGCAGGACCACGGTTGGCCTTGAACATCTTTGGCTTCAATAAGAGGGAGAAGTCGTTCTCCCCTGGTGTGTGTCCAACATTAAACTCAATAAGGTTTGAGCCAGTGATGGCTGAGAGTCAAGGCTAAGACGTGTTAAATCCATCCAGACTACAGAGAACTGGTGATTTAAAAGTCCTGTCATTCATTTGGGGCGGCAGGGTAGCCTAGTGGTTAGAGTGTTGGACTAGTAACCGGAAGGTTGCAAGTTCAAACACCTGAGCTGACAAGGTAGAAATCTGTTGTTCTGCTCCTGAACATGCAGTTAACCCACTGTTCCTAGGCCATCATTGAAAATAAGAATTTGTTCTTTATTTAACTAGGCAAGTCAGTTAAGGTAAATAAATAAAAATTCACAGATCACACAGCCTGGAATTAAACCAATAATCAAGCACTCCTGTGTAATAATGGCTATGGACAGGACGCTTCAGAATTGTCAATGTTTTTTAATGATGCAGAACTTTGTTCCGATCAAAGATATGCTTGACCTTGAAGTTCACCTGCTTTAATGCATAAACATGGGGTGAGTCACTGGATCGCCAGGGAGGAAGCAGGGAGAGGAAGGTGAACCAGGGGTGGACAGCTCTCATCCTCAAGGGCTGCACTGTCCACTGACTGGCCTTCATTCCTACCTTTAATCAGATACTGATTAACCAATGGGGATTATTATTGCCATGGCAATAGGTACTGATTTATTCATTACAAATGTCATGAAGTGATCAAAAGGCACTGGTGTGAACTGAGAAACTCTGTCCAGCCAGCAAACAGATAAGGCCTTTAGGGCAGTGATCCTCAACACTGCTCCTTGAGAGCTGCAGACTGCATGTTTTTGTTCCAGCTCAGCAAAAAAACACATGATTCAGCTAATCAAGGGGACAATGATCAGTTGATTAACTGAGTCAGGTGTGATGGCACTAAGCTGGGACAAAAACCTGCAATACTACTGTGGCTCTAGAGGAGCAGGACTGAGGGTCTCTGCCTTTCAGAATAGAGAGAGCCTTAGGACACACATTTTCCCGGTTATGTTGTGTCAGCAGATAAGCCCAGCTTTAGTGAATGTGATCAGAATTTTGCCATTATATAATGATGTGCTGCTATAAGCCCTAGTACTGTAGGCTGCCATCATTCTACCATTGTTTAATGCTGTAATGCAGAGAAAGGCTTAGGGAGATTTATGCAATGAGTGGTATGGTAATCTGCATCAGAACACATTTACCAGTGACTCTTTACAACCAACTATACATCAGATGTGTATCTATCAGGTGGTGATATATAGTCACTGAATCTCAGGCTATTCTATAGAACAGAAAGGTGGCTGGTTAAAAAAAATGTAAACTAAAAAGTGAACAATCATATGATCCTAAATACATACTAAATATCTATATACAGTTGAAGTCAGAAGTTTACATACACTTAAGTTGGAGTCATAAAAACCACTCCACAAATTTCTTGTTAACAAACTATCATTTTTGCAAGTCGGTTTTTGCAAGTCGGTTAGGACATCTACATTGTGCACGACACAATACATTTTTCCAACAATTGCTTACAGACAGATTATTTCACATATAATTCACTGTATCACAATGCCAGTGGGTCAGAAGTTTACATACACTTAGTTGACTGTGCCTTTAAGCAGCTTGGAATATTCCAGAAAATTATGTCATGGCTTTAGAAGCTTCATAATTTGAGTCAATTGGAGGTGTGGATGTATTTCAAGGCCTACCTTCAAACTCAGTGCCTCTTTGCTTGACATCATTGGAAAATCAAAAGAAATCAGCCAAGACCTCAGAAAAAAATTGTGGACCTCCACAAGTCTGGTTCATCCTTGGGAGCAATTTCCAAACGCCTGAAGGGACAACGTTCATCTGTACAAACAATAGTATGCAAGTATAAACACCATGGGACCACGCAGCCGGCATTCCGCTCAGGAAGGAGACACGTTCTGTCTACAGGGGTAGCAGCATCATGTTGTGGGGGTGCTTTGCTGCAGGTGGGGACTGGTGCACTTCACAAAATAGAAAAATTATGTGTATATATTGAAGCAACATCTCAAGACATCAGTCAGGAAGTTAAAGCTTGGTCGCAAATGGGTCTTCCAAATGGACAATGACGCCAAGCATACTTCCAAAGTTGTGGCAAAATGGCTTAAGGACAACAAAGTCAAGGTATTGGAGTGGCCATCACAAAGCCCTGACCTCAATCCTATAGAAAATGTGTGGGCAGAACAGACAAAGTGTGTGCAGAACTGAAAAAGTGTGTGCGAGCAAGGAGGCCTACAAACCTGACTCAGTTATACCAGTTCTGTCAGGAGGAATGGGACAAAATTCACCCAAATTATTGTGGGAAGCCTGTGGAAGATTACTCAAAACGTTTGACCCAAATTAAACAATTTAAAGGCAATGCTACCAAATACTAATTGAGTGTATGTAAACTTGTGACCCACTGAGAATGTGATGCTGAAATAAATAATTATCTCGACTATTATACAGACATTTCATATTCTTAAAATAAAGTGGTGATCCTAACTGACCTAAGACAGGGAATATTTACTAGGATTAAATGTCAGGAATTGTGAAACACTGAGTTTAAATATATTTGGCTAAGGTGTATGTAAACTTTCGACTTCAACTGTATCTATACCTTTTTGGTTACTACATGATTCCATATGTGTTATTTCATAGTTGTGATGTCTTCACTATTATTCTACAATGTAGAAAATAGTAAATATATAGAAAACCCCTGGAATAAGTAGGTGTGTCCAAACTTTTGACACGTACTGTATATATACACACACTGAACAAAAATATAAACAACAATTTCAAAGATGTTGCTTAGTTACAGTTGATACAAGGAAATCAGTCATTTTAAATAGATAAATGATGCCCTAATCTATGGATTTCACATGACTGGAAATACAGACATCCATCTGTTGTAAGATGGCGCCGGAGAAGAAGGCAGACAATTTACATTCCCCCAGCCGATTGTGTTATTTTGTTTGTTTATTTGCATTTTTTGTAACTTGTTTTTTTACTTATTTTGTACATAATGTTGCTGCTACTGTCTCTTACAACCGAAAATAACTTCTAGACATCAGGACTGTGAATATTCACCACGGACTAGCAGAAACCTTTTTTTCCTTTCATGACTCTGACGAGTCCAACGCGAAGGATATACTGCTTCCTCTGGAACATGCACCGATCCCCATGATCTGTGTGAAGAGGAGGCGTAGAAAGAGGATCCGAAGTGATCAAGGTGATCAAATAAACCCCCACTTCCCTCCATTCTGCGAGCAAATGTGCAATCCTTGGAGAATAAAATCGACTAGTTACACAGAAGATTAAACTACCAACGGGATATTAAAAACTAACATCTTATGCTTCACGGAGTCATGACTGAACGACGACAACATCAACATACAGTTGGTTGGTTATACAATGTACCTGCAGGATAGAACAACGGTGTCTGGTGAGACAAGGGGCGGCAGACTATGTATTTTTGTAAATAACAGCTGGTGGATATCTAAGGAAGTCTCAAGCTATTGCTCGGCCTGAGGTAGAATATCTCATGATAAGATGTAGACCACAATACCACCTCAGTCAAACAAGAAAACGCTCACCCAGAGGCGGCGCTCCTAGTAGCCGGGGATTTTAATGGGGAAAGGGAAACTTAAATCCATTTTACCAAATTTCTATCAGCATGTTAAATGTGCAATCAGAGGAAAAAGAACTCTGGACCACCTATACACCACACACAGAGACACATACAAAGCTCTCCCTCACCCTCCATTTGGCAAATCTGACCATAATTCTATCCTCCTGATTCCTGCTTACAAGCTAAAATTAAAGCAGGAAGCACCAGTGACAAGATCAATAAAAAAGTGGTCAGATGAAGCAGATGCTAAGCTACAGGACTGTTTTGCAAGCACTGACTGGAATATGCTCCGGGATAACTCCAATGGCATTGAGGAGTACACCACATCAGTCATTGGCTTCATCAATAAGTGCATCGATGACAACATCCCCATAGTTACCGCACGTACATACCCCAACCAGAAGCAATGGATTACAGTCAGCATCCTCACTGAGCTAAAGGCTAGAGCTGCCTCTTTCAAGGAGCGGGACTCGAACCCAGAAGCATAGAAGAAATCCCACTATGCCCTCCGACGAACCATCAAACAGGCAAAGCACCAATACAGGATTAAGATTGAATCGTACTACACCGGCTCTGACGCTAGTCGGATGTGGCAGGCCATGCAAACCATTACAGACTACAAAGGGAAGCACAGCCCAGAGCTGCCCAGTGACACGAGCCTACCAGATGAGCTAAACTACTTCTATGCTCGCTTCGAGGCAAATAACACTGAAACATGCATGAGAGCACCAACTGTTCCCGGAAGACTGTGTGATCACGCTCTATGCAGCCGATGTAAGGTCAACATTCACAGGGCCGCTGGGCCACATGGATTACCAGGACGTGTACTGTGAGCATGTGCTGACCAACTGGCAAGTGTCTTCACTGACATTTTCAACCCCTCCCTGTCTGAGTCTGTAACAGCAACATGTTTTAAGCAGACCACCATAGTGCCTGTGCCCAAGAACACTAAGGTACCCTCCCTAAATGACTACCGACCTGTAGCACTCACATCTATAGCTATGAAGTGCTTTGAAAGGCTGGTCATGGCTCACATCAACACCATCATCCCAGAAACCCTAGACACACACCAATTAGCATATCGCTCCAACAGATCCACAGATGATGCAATCTCGATTGCACTCCACACTGCCCTTTCCCACCTGGACAGAAGGAACACCAATGTTCAACACCAAAGTGCCCTCAAAGCCCACTAAGCTAATGACCCTGGGACTAAACACATCCCTCTGCAACTAGATCCTGGACTTCCTGATGGGCCGCCCTCAGGCGGTAAGTGTAGGTAACAACACATCCGCCACACTGATCCTCAACACAGGGGCCCTGCGGTGATGCGTGCTCAGTCCCCTTCTGTACTCCCTGTTCTCTCATGACGGCATGGCCAAGCACGACTCCAACACCATCATTCAATTTGCTGATGACACAACAGTGGTAGGCCTGATCACCGACAACAACGAGACAGCCTATAGGGAGGAGGGCAGAGACCTGGCCATGTGGTGCCAGAACAACAACCTCTCCCTCAACGTGATCAAGACAAAGGAGACTATTGTGGACTACAGAAAAGGAGGACCGAGCACGCCCCCATTCTCATTGACGGGGCTGCAGTGGAGCAGGTTGAGAGCTGTGTCCACATCACCAACAAACTAACATGATTCAAGAACACCAAGACGGTCGTGAAGTGGGCACGACAATCCTGTTCCCCCTCAGGAGACTGAAAAGATTTGGCATGGGACCTCAGATCCTCAAAAGGTTCTACAGCTGCACCATTGAGAACATCCTGACTGGTTACATCACTGTCTGGTATGGCAACTGCTCGGCCTCTGACCGCAAAGCACTACAGAGGATAGTGCGAACGGCCCAGTACATCACTGGGGCCAAGCTTCTTGCCATTCAGGACCTCTATACCAGGCGGTGTCAGAGGAAGGCCTTAAAATGGTCAAATACTCCAGCCACCCTAGTTATAGATTGTTCTCTCTGCTTCCCCATGGAAAGCAGTACCGGAGCGCCAAGTCTAGGTCCAAGAGGTTTCTAAACAGCTTCTACCCCCAAGCCATCAGACTCCTGAACATCTAGTTCAGGGGTGCTTCTACATCTGCATTGCTTGCTGTTTTGGGTTTTAGGCTGGGTTTCTGTTCAGCACTTTGTGACATCAGCTGATGTAAAAAGGCTTTATAAATAAATGTGATTGATTGATCTAGTCAAATGGCTACCCAGACTATTTGCATTGCCCCCTCCCCCTCTTTACACCACTGCTACTCTTCGTTGTCATCTATGCATAGTCACTTTAATAACTCTCATACTACCTCAACTAACCGGTGCCCCCGCACATTGACTCTGTACCGGTACCCCCCTGTATATAGTCTTGCTATTGTTATTTTACTGCTGCTCTTTAATTACTTGTTACTTTTATCTCTTATTCTTATCTGTATTTTTTTAACTGCATTGTTGGTTAGTGGCTCATAAGTAAGCATTTCACCTGTTATACTGTATTTGGCACATGTGACTAATAACATTTTATTTTATGTATTTGATGGTTAAAGATACCTTTAAAAAAGGTTGGGGTGTGGATCAGAAAACTAGTCAGTATCTGGTGTGACCACCATTTGCCTCATGCAGCGTCACAAATATCCTTTGCTAGTGGCCATCGAAGGTGAGCATTTTCATACTTTTATTGATTACGACGCTAAACTGTAGTCAGGTCAAGACCCTGGTGAGGACAAAGGAGCACACAGATGAGCTTCCCTGAGACGGTTTCTGGCAGTTTGTGCTAAAAAATTTGGTTGTGCAAACCCACAGTTTTATCAGCTGTCCGGGTAGCTCGTTTCAGACCATCCCGCAAGTGAAGAAGCCAGTTGTGGAGGTCCTGAGCTGGCATGGTTACACGTGGTCTGCGGTTGTGAGGCCGGTTGGACGTAGTGCTAAATTCTCTAAAACGACATTGGAGGCGGCTTATAGTAGATAAATGAACATTCAATTGTCTGACAACAGCTCTGGTGGGTATTCCTGCAGTCAGCATGCCAATTGCACACTCTCAAAACTTGAGACATTTGTGGCATTGTGTTGTGTGACAAAACTGCTCATTTTAGAGTGGCCTTTTATTGACCCCAGCACAATTGTGATGCTGTTTTAATCAGTTTCTTGATATGCCACACCTGCCAGGAAATTGAGAAATGCTCACTCACTACCAGGGCTGTAAACAAATTTGTGCACACAATTTGAAAGAAATAAGCTTTTGTGGGTATGGAACATTCTGGGATCTTTTATTTTAGCTCATGAAACATGGGGCCAACACTTTACGTGTTGTGTTAATATTTTTGTTCAGTATATATATTCAATACAGTGGGTTGATGCTTGCCAGAGTGCAACCCCCCTATTTTTCTCTGTCTCTAAATATAGAACTTACAAATAATGTGACAAGTAATGCATTTTTTTCAATATAGGTTTAGAAATAAAGGGAAAGATATGTAGTGTACCTTCGTTCCCAGCTGAACCTTGATTTCCACCTTCTGTCTCTTCTGCTCCAGAATGCTAAGCAGGTACTCTTGAAACACTCCTATCTTCGTGAAGAAGTGCTCGTTGTGCCAGCAGCCCTCCATGTTATCAAAGTCCACCCCCAGTTCGAGCAGGAACTCCACACTGCGCGGGTCCAGGGCAATCTGCTGGGGGCGGCAGAGCAGCGCCGTGCGGTACCTCTCATCCAGCAGCGTGAGCTTCAGCACCTTCCCCGAGCGAACAGCGACTAGCGCGGCCGTTAGCCCCACGGGACCCGAGCCCACTATTAGAACCGAGATCCGGGCCCGCCATTGCCTGATCCCGTCCAGGCTCACTTTGACCACCACGTAAAACACCACGGCCACCAGAGTGCTGAGAGCGGTGTCGTAGGCTAGAGCCCGGTACTGTTCCTCTGTTTTCTCCTTGTTGATGCTGTTGAGTCCGGTGCTCTCTGTCGGCAGCCCGTCCATGCTGTGGCTAGATATGAGCATTTATCACTTAGACTTGTTGGAGGTAGAGAGAGCTTTCTTACATGCGCACAGTCACGTAACTGTCGCCTTGGTCAGTGCTCTCCAGCAGAGAGAGAAACGCAGCGTTTCTCCACACAGACCCATCCACTCAACGAGACCAGCTGCGACCAAACACACATTCTCTTCTCTTCTCCCGCAAGTAAAGTCACAGTTGGCTAGACGTCCAAGGCATGACACTGTTGTGAATAAATTATTCAATCAGTTGCGATGTATTTCAAAACCATAAAACAAAATAACTGACCGAAAAAGCGATACTGTATCGCTTTACCGTCCATCTCCAGCCGCGGTAAGTGTAGCAATTACACGTTAACGAGCGCCGGGCGTCCTGCCCCGTGGTCACAATCAGGTCCTGCAACAAGTTCAGAGGGCATAAACTCAAAAGAGACCAGTTTCACCCGAGTGTAAAACAATTAATCCGTTTGAATAGGGTCTAATTGACTTTGACTGTGAGTGAATGTGTAGGCTATTTTCAAAGTCAAATATGCATCCCATTAATATTGTCCATCTGGTCAATGGCCACATTGCTTCCAGCCCTTTATGTGACCTGCTGCAACACTAACTGCAGTCTGTCTGCAGGTCTGGACAATCAGCTCTGGGTTTATTTCAGGGACTATTGATTCTCTGTCTAAAACTAGGCATGTCGATTAGCTCCGACCTCTATCTCTCTCTGTAATGACATGGCTGTAACCTAAAACACCATCAGTGTATATTGCCGTTGACCTCCCCAGTAGAGAGTGTGGTGGAATTATTGTAATCAAAAGGAGAGACTTTTAAGATTTCTTCAAAACAATCAAACTTCATCATTTAATTACTGCAGTAATGGAGCTGGTTGGTAATCACCCCTGGAGGTGATCAATGAAAACTCAACCAGCTGGTTTGAGCCACAGCATTTTATAGCAAAGTCTATCCTCCTTCAGTCTACATAACACACAACAGATTTATGGAATGGGTCACAAGGTTAAGATTTGTATGAAAGATACTTATAATTCACAGCAGACAGTATTTGTTGTGTGAACAGTTTTCATTGTGTAGAGACCAGTGTCTGGCCCCCCAACTTCATACAGGAGCCATGTCTCCCTGGAACTGTATAGAACAGAAACATTAACTCATGCTCTGGAATGCGGTATCCCCAAAGACATCGTAAATCTCCTGTCAGTGTTATCTCCCAGAGGCCCACTTTCAGTTCACACAGACACAATAGAGAGTTATAAGAACCCTCTGTTGAATAAAACAACCATTTGATGCATTAAAAGTATTATAACATAGGCTTGTAATTTCCGCCATAAGAGATGGCAATGTCACTGTGATAGCTTAACCCCAGGGGACTGCGCAGCTGCAGAGACAGGCTGGATGACAGTAAGTCAGCAGCACACTTCTCTTGCAGAGGAAAGGCTGTGTGTGGCTGTTCCTTATCATGGAACTTAGTATATTTAGGGCATAATTGATATGCATGTTTTATACAGTATTCATACAAAGGAAATGTAAATGTAAACTTTTTTTTGCATATCGCACAAACACACGCACACTCTTGTACAGCTAACCTTGTGGGGACAAACAATTCAGTCCCTCCAAAATCGTATTTTCCCTAATCCCTAACCCCAACCTGTACTCTTACCCTAACCCTAACCTTAACCCAAAAACCTAACCTTAACCCAAAAACTAACCCTAAACCCAATTCCAACCTTAATCTTAAACCCCCTAGAAATAGCATTTGACCTAGTGGGGACCAACCAAATGTCCCCAGTTGGTCAAATGTGTTTGTTTACTATTCTTGTGGGGAACAGAAGTCACAAGAATAGTTAAACATGTACATACACACACACACACACACACACACACACACACACACACACACACACACACACACACACACACACACACACACACACACACACACACACACACACACACAAAAAAAAACTGTACTAGACTCTACATACAGTACCAGTCAAAAGCTTGGACACACCTACTCATTCAAGGGTTTTTCTTTATTTTTACTATTTTCTACATTGTATAATAATAGTGAAGACATTACAACTATCAAATAACACATATGGAATCATGTAGTAATGTAGTAAGCAAAAATCAAATATATTTTAGATTCCTCAAAGAAGCCACTCTTTGCCTTGATGACAGCGTTGCACACTCTTGGCATTCTCTCAACCAGCTTAACCTGGAATGCTTTTCCAACAGTTATGAAGGAGTTCCCACATATGCTGAGAACTTGTTGGCTGCTTTTCCTTCACTCTGTGGTCCAACTCATCCCAAACCATCTCAATTGGGTTGAGGTCTGGTGATTGTGGAGGCCAGGTCATCTGATGCAGCACACCCTCACACTCCTTTGTCAAAAAGCCCTTGCACAGCCTAGGTCATTGTCCTGTTGAAGAACACATGATAGTCCCACTAAGCGCACACCAGATGTGATGGCGTATCGCTGCAAAATGCTGTGGTAGCATTAACCATGCTGGTTAAGTGTGCCTTGAATTCTAAAAGAATCAAGATAGTGTCACCAGAAAAACACCCCAACACCATCACACCTCCGCCATGTGTAACGGTTCTCGTCTGTCGAAGGAGAAGCGGACCAAAATGCAGCGTGGTATTTTTGAGACAAGTTTAATGACAAATGAAAAACGAACTATACAAAAACAACAAATGGAGCGAAAACCTATACAGCCTATCTGGTGACAACAAACACAGAGACAGGAACAATCACCCACGAAATACTCAAAGAATATGGCTGCCTAAATATGGTTCCCAATCAGAGACAACGATAAACACCTGCCTCTGATTGAAAACCACTCCAGACCGCCATAGACTTTGCTAGATAACCCCACTAAGCCACGCACCCAACACCCCACAAAACCCCAAGACAAAACACACCACAATAAACTCATGTCACACCCTGGCCTGACCAAATAAATGAAGACAAACAGACGTGACAGAACCCCCCCCCCCTAAGGTGCGGACTCCCGGATGCACATCAAAACAATAGGGGAGGGTCCGGGTGGGCGTCTGTCCATGGTGGCGGCTCCGGTGTGGGACGTGGACCCCACTCTATTAATGTCTTAATCCCTCCTCCTCGCGTCCAATGATAGTCCACCCTCGCCGCCGACCATGGCCTAGTAGTCCTCACCCAGAACCCCACTGAACTGAGGAGCAGCTCGGGACTGAGGAGCAGCTCGGGACTGAGGGGCAGCTCGGGACTGAGGCAGCTCGGGACTGAGGGGTAGCTCGGGACTGAGGGGAAGCTCGGGACTGAGGGAAAGCTCGAGACTGAGGGAAAGCTCGGGACTGAGGGGAAGCTCGGCACTGAGAGGAAGCTCAGCACTGAGAGGAAGCCCAGCACTGAGAGGAAGCCCAGCACTGAGAGGAAGCTCAGCATTGAGAGGAAGCTCAGGCAGGTAGTTGGATCTGGCTGACTGGCGGATCTGGAAGAGTCTGGTTGACTGGCGGATCTGGAAGAGTCTGGTTGACTGGCAGATCTGGAAGAGTCTGGCTGACTGGCGGATCCTGGCTGACTGGCAGATCTGGCTGCTCCATGCTGACTGGCAGCTCTGGCTGCTCCATGCTGACTGGCGGTTCTGGCTGCTCCATGCTGACTGGCGGCTCTGGCTGCTCCATGCTGACTGGCGGCTCTGGCTGCTCCATGCAGACTGGCAGCTCTGGCGGCTTCTTGCAGACTGGCAGCTCTGGCGGCTTCTTGCAGACTGGCAGCTCTGGCTGCTCCATGCAGACTGGCAGCTCTGGCTGCTCCATGCAGACTGACAGCTCTGGCTGCTCCATGCAGACTGGCAACTCTGGCTGTTCCATGAAGACTGACATCTCTGGCTGCTCCATGCAGACTGACAGCTCTGGCTGCTCCATGCAGACTGACAGCTCTGGCTGCTCCATGCAGGCTGGCAGCTCTGGCTGCGCTAAAGAGGCAGGAGACTCCGGCAGCGCTGTAGAGGCAGAAGGCTCTGGCAACGCTAAACAGGCGGGAGACTCCAGCAGCACAGGAGAGGAGGAAGGCTCTGGCTGCGCTGAACAGGCGGGAGACTCTGGCAGCGCTGTAGAGGAGGAAGGCTCTGGCTGCGCTGATCAGGCGGGAGACTACGGCAGCGCAGGAGAGGAGAAAGGCTCCGGCAACACTGAACAGGCGGGAGACTCCGGCAGCGCAGGAGAGGAGGAAGGCTCCGGCAGCGCTGGAGAGGCGAGGCGCACTGTAGGCCTGATGCGTGGTGCTGGCACTGGTGGTACTGGGCCGAGGACACGCACAGGAAGCCTGGTGCGGGAAGCTGCCACCAGGGGGCTGGTGTGTGGAGGTGGCACAGGATGGGCTAGACCGTGAAGGCGTACTGGAGATCTTGAGAGCAGTGCTGGCACAGGACGTGCAAGGCTAGGGAGGTGCACAGGAGGCCTGGTACGTGAGGCTGGCACCATCTTCACCAGCCGACTAACACGCACCTCAGGACGAGTATGGAGCGCTGACCCAGGTGCCATCAAATCCCCGACACGCTCCGTCGGGCGAATTCCATGCTTAAAGCACCAACACAGCAACTCCCTCATTTCTCTCTCCTTCAATTTCCCCATTAACCTCTTACATCTATGGGGGCGCTATTTCATTTTTGGATGAAAAACGTTCCCGTTTTAAACAAGATATTTTGTCACAAAAAGATGCTCGACTATGCATATAATTGATACCATTCGAAAGAAAACACTCTGACGTGTCCAGAAATACCAAGATATTCTCTGTGCGTGCCCTAGAACGTGAGCTTCAGGCAAAACCAAGATGAGATGGCATCCAGGAAATGACAAGGATTTTTGAGGCTCTGTTTTCCATTGTCTCCTTATATGGCTGTGAATGCGAGAGGAGTGAGTCAACCCTTTCTGTCGTTTCCCCAAGGTGTCTGCAGCATTGTGACGTATTTGTGGGCAGATCATTGGAAGATTGACCATAAGAGACCACATTTACCAGGTGTCCGCCCGGTGTCCTGCGCCGAAATTGGTGCGCAAAAGTCACCTGCCAGTATTTTTCCATGCGATACAGAGAGGAAAGCAAGCTTCCACGAACTGCATATCAATGAAGAGATATGTGAAAAAACACCTTGAGGATTGATTCCAAACAACGTTTGCCATGTTTCGGTCGATATTATGTAGTTAATCCGGAAAAAGTTTTACGTTGTAGGTGACTGAATTTTTGGTTAGTTTCGGTAGCCAGACGCAATGTAGAAAACGGAACGATTTCTCCTACACACAGACGCTTTCAGGAAAAACTGCGCATTTGGTATGTAACTGAGAGTCTCCTCATTGAAAACATCAGAAGCTCTTCAAAGGTAAATGATTTTATTTATTTGGTTATCTGGTTTTTGTGAAAATGTTGCGTGCTAAATGCTACTCAAAATGCTATGCTAGCTTTGCATACTCTTACACAAATTAGTCAATTTCTATGGTTCAAAAGCATATTTTGAAAATCTGAGATGACAGTGTTGTTAAGAAAAGGCTAAGCTTGAGAGCAGACGCATTATTTTCATTTTATTTGCGATTTTCAGAAATCGTTAACGTTGCGTTATGCTAATGAGCCTGAGGCTTTAGTCACAAACCCGGATCCGGGATGGGGAGTTTCAAGAAGTTAACTCCTTCACAGTCTCTGCTTCGCTCACCTTCAACACCGGCTCTGGTTCTGGTCTCCTCCTTGGCTCCTCACGATAAACAGGGAGAGTTGGCTCAGGTCTGACACCTGACTCTGCCACACTCTTCCTGAGCCACCCCCCAATACATTTTTGGGGCTGACTCTCGGGCTTCCATCCGCGTCGCCGTGCTGCCTCATCATACCGGCGCCTCTCCGCTTTTACCGCCTCCAGTTCTTCTTTGGGGCGGTGATATTCTCCAGGCTGAGCCCAGGGTCCTTCTCCGTCCAATTTGTCCTCCCATGTCCATTCCTCTCGTTGTTGCTCCTGCTGTTGCTGTTGCTGTTGCCTGTTACCACGCCGCTTGGTCCTGTTGTGGTGGGTGATTCTGTAACGGTTCTCGTCTGTCGACGGAGAAGCGGTCCAAAATGCAGCGTGGTATTTTTGAGACATGTTTAATGACGAATGAAAAACGAACTATACAAAAACAACAAACGGAACGAAAACCTATACAGCCTATTTGGTGACAACAAACACAGAGACAGGAACAATCACCCACGAAATACTCAAATAATATGGCTGCCTAAATATGGTTCCCAATCAGAGACAACGATAAACACCTGCCTCTGATTGAGAACCACTCCAGACAGCCATATACTTTGCTAGATAACCCCACTAAGCCACACACCCAACACCCCACAAAACCCCATGACAAAACACACCACAATAAACTCATGTCACACCCCTGGCCTGACCAAATAAATGAAGACAAACACAATATAATACGACCAGGGCGTGACACCATGCTTCATGGTGGGAACCACACATTCGGAGATGATCCATTCACCTACTCTGCGTCTCACAATTACACAGCGGTTGGAACCAAAAATCTAAAATTTGGACTCATCAGACCAAAGGACAGATTTCCACCGGTATAATGTCCATTGCTTGTGTTGCTTGGCCCAAGCAAGTCTCTTCTTGTTATTGGTGTCCTTTAGTATTGGTTTCTTTGCAGCAAAAAAAGAATTTCAGCCCACCACTGACTCCAATGGTTGTCATTTTTAATATGAAGGGAAAACCTCCCAGATTGCAGTTCCTAAGGCTTCCACTAGATGTCAGCAGTCCTTAGAAAGAGTTTCAGGCTTGTTTTTCAAAAAATGAGCTAGAATTTGTAGTTTTTCTAAGTGGCTCCCATTTTGGCTGTTGTGTTTTCACGCGCATGGATAAGAGCGCGTACTTTGCTGTTTATCTCCGGGTAAAGACAATAACTATTCTCTGTCTTAAATTTTATCGTTTCTTTACGTGTTAGGGTACCTGAGGTTTGATTACAAACATTCTTTGACTTGTTTGGTGAAGTTTATAAGTAACGTTTGGGATTCATTTTGTATGCATTTTGAATGAGGAAAACCAGCTAAACTGAGTTTTTGGGGGTATAAAGAAGGACTTTATCGAACAAAAGGACCATTTGTGATGTAGCTGGGACCTTTTGGAGTGCCAACATAACAAGATCTTCAAAGGTAAGGCATTTATTTTATCGCTATTTCTGACTTTCGTGGCGCACCTGTCCGGTTGGAAAATGTTTTTAATGCTTTTGTTTGCTGGGCGCTGTCCTCAGATAATCGCATGGTGCGATTTCGCCGTAAAGCCTTTTTGTAATCTGACACAGTGGCTGGATTAACAAGACGTTAAGCTTTTTTTCTGAAATATGACACTTGATTTTCATGAATGTTAAATATTACTATTTCTGTCATTTGAATTTCGCGCTCTGCAATTTCACCGGTGTCACAACTTCCACTGAAGTCGGTCCCTCTCCTTGTTCGGGTGGTGTTCGGCGGTCGACATCACCGACCTTCTAGCCATCATTGATCCATTTTTCATTTTCCATTGGTTTTGTCTTGTCTTCCTGCACACCTGGTTCCAATCCCATTCATTACATGATGTGTATGTAACCCTCTGTTTCCCCTCATGTCCTTGTCAGAGATTGTTTGTTGTATGCAGGTGTGTTATTTGTTCTGGTGTGCGATGGGTTTTGCACCCTATTATGTTATTTTTGTATACTTTGGTTTTCTGATTTTTTTTGGGATGTTTATTAAACAGCTCCGTTTTTACCAAGTTCATTCACCTGCGCATGGCTTCCCTGCCACCAGGATGCACCGCATTACAACCGGATGTTGTCGTGGTGGGTTGCTAGCGGCACGTCTAGCCCAAAGAGGTTTAAAGTAATGATGCACTGTAATTTATCTTTGCTTATTTGAGCTGTTCTTGCCATAATATGGACCTGCTCTTTTACCAAAAGAGGGCTATCTTCTGTATACCACCCCTACCTTGTCACAACACAACTGATTGGTTCAAACGCATTAAGATGGAAAGAAATTAAACAATTTTTCACAAGGCACACCTGAAATGCATTCCAGGTGACTAACTCATGAAGCTGGTTGAGAGAATGTCAAGAGGGTGCAAAGCTGTCATCAAGGCAAAGGGGGGCTACTTAGAATAATCTCAATATAAAATATATTTTAATTTGTTTAACACTTTTTTGGTCACTACATGATTCCATATGTATTGTTTCATAGTTTTGATGTCTTCACTATTATTCTACAATGTGGAAAATATCCAAAATAAAGAAAAACCCTTGAATGAGTAGGTGTATCCAAACTTTTGAGTGGTACTGTATATGGAAAGGAATCAGGCATATTAAAGGCATACCTCACTAAACAGCTTAATAAAATATGATTGCTTTTCTCAGGCTCAGTATACAGTACATCAGTGTAGTGGTGAATTAGAGTACTGTATACAGAGAGCTAATAGACTACAGCAGTTACTGTGTTTCATTGGCTTGGCTTGAGAAATGGAAGGGCGTTGTAAGCCTGCATCACCTCTCTTCCCACATCCTCTCCTCCCTGCTATTCTCCTAGAATGCATGCTGTAGAGTATTTACCATGGATATGGTTTCTGTCAAGACCTGGGAAGAGCTGTTGCTATGTGGAAATAAATAGAAATGATACAGCCGAAACTGAAAGAGCTCAAGATAAATTATCACACAAAACACAGCAAATACAGTCTCTCTCTCTCCCTACCTCTCTGTCTACTTCTCTCTTTCTCTGGATTTAATGCTACTTTATATTCAATACATTCCTTCTAAAATAAAAAAAATCATGTGTCTATTATATTACTGCTAAATGAAGTGTCAGTGAAGTGAATATGCTCTCCTCTCCTTCATGTTTCACTCTACATCAATAAAACATCTATTTAGCCCACTCTGCAGAGGCTCCCACAGCGTTGACTTATTCCTGAACGGCCTAATCCATCAAACCCAACGTCCTGATCAGCCTGTGTAGCCTATTGTTCTGACGTTTAAAGCCATCCAGACCTGGCCAATAAAATGACCATTTTGAGCACTGAGAGCTGAGGAACAGACATTCATTTGTCACATGAGTTGTTAGTAGAATAGAGGTAAAGAGGTAATACATGAGTTGTTAGTAGAATAGAGGTAAAGAGGTAATACATGAGTTGTTAGTAGAATAGAGGTAAAGAGGTAATACATGAGTTGTTAGTAGAATAGAGGTAAAGAGGTAATACATGAGTTGTTAGTAGAATAGAGGTAAAGAGGTAATACATGAGTTGTTAGTAGAATAGAGGTAAAGAGGTAATACATGGTTTTTCAGAGGACAGAGGTATAGGGTTGTGCTATAGGAGCGGAAGATTGGTAAACATACTGTAATAGAGGAGAGAACTAACATTCATTCACAGTGGCTGTGACTAATAAGAGCATACAGAGGTAATACATTGTGTTTATGTGGAGGAGAGGTAGAGTGGCAAGTGTATTATTACAAGAGAGATGTATAGGGATTGGTTATGAGTGTTAGATGTAATATAGCAAAGCAGTTTGTATGTGTTCATGTAGACAGTGCAGTAATGGGCCTGTAAGAGCATGAGAGCTCACAGAAACCTGTTCACAGTGCATTAAATACACTGAATATAATGTATGTACCATTTAGCAGATGCTTTTACCCAAAGCAACTTACAGTCTTGCATGTATACATTTTACATACAGTATTGGTGGTCTCAGGAATAGAACCCACTATCCTGGCGGTTGCAAACATCATGCTATACCAACTGAGCTACAGAGGACCATGAATATCAGCATGCAGACTCACAGACATGTGAGTACAAACACACAAACTGCTTGCATGTGTTTGTGTGCATGTGCATTCGTTTGTGTGCATATACGAGTGTGTGCGTGCGTATCTCTCTCATAACAGGTAATTGGTTTCCACCTCTGGTGAGGCGCCTGCTTGGCAACGTGCTTCCTGCCGGGGGCCTGATCAAAAGAGAAATAAGGCTCTAATTAAAGACAGGCAGACGGGCGGACGGCCCGTACAGCAGATAGTTCCAGGAAAGCGTGACGTGATTAGCAGTCACCTAGGAACACAGAATGATGGGATGAAATATCCTGATTCTGTAATGACCACCTTATAAAGTCTTTGTCTGTGCTCTCTTTGTCTCTCTCAGAAAAGAACAGAAACAGCTTATTGACAAAGAAGTGAATTAAACACAAGCTTGCTCTATTACAAACAGCATGTGCCATTCACCTCGGTCTCTTCCCTTTGGCCAAGTCAACATTGCAAAATTGGTTCTGAACTAACCAGCCTTATTAGATTAAGATACATTTAAATTAATACACACACAATTCATATTCCATTTCTGGAATCACACAAAATAACAGAACAGAGATGCTCCCCTCCAACCTCAGTATTTTCTGCAGTACTAAACATCTTTAAGTATAACAAAAACAAAATAATGACATGCTAATGTATGCAATTACCCAAGGATATGAAGCTAAGCCAGCCATAAGGGCTGAGGATTATGAATGTGTTATTAACACTGAGTGAATCTCCCTTACACTGCCAGCTCACTCACTCACTCACTCACTCACTCACTCACTCACACACCCACACACACACCCACACACACACACACATACACCCACACACACACACACACACACACACACACACACACACACACACACACACACACACACACACACACACACACACACACACACACACACACACACACACACACACACACACACACACACACACACACACAGAGTTGTCCTGTACATCATTTGAGAAGCATTAGACAACACATTGGAAAGCAGAGAGGACAACAGAGAGGACATCTCACACATGGAACCTCCACACATTTACATAATGAATAGAACATAACGAATGTGGTTAAACACAGATGAGGAGAGAGAGCGAGAGAGAGAGAGAGAGAGAGAGAGAGAGAGAGACAAAGAAAGAAAGAAAGAAAGAGAGCGATAGAGACATGTCTGAGTGTCTGAGTCTGCCTGTGTGCCATGGCTGAACAGAGTGTGTGGGCAGAGAGAACCGGACACAGTCAAGACTCTCAGCATGAATCAGATGACCCATGAACCCTGAGTGTCACCTCTCAATATCCAATTAAAACCCACAGAGGCACCTGACCTCTGTGGAACTGGTAGCAACTGGTGGCTCAGTAGAGCATGTGCTCTCACATGGAACAGGGAACACATGGCTGCTGCAAGCAGTGTGGAGCTACTGGATCTGTTCATGGATTTACCTGACAGAGGATCATCATTTACCAGTGTTTCATTTGCCATACTGTAATCATTTCACCACTATGGCCTATTTATTGCCTCACCCCCTTATCCTACCTCATTTGCACACACTGTATATAGACTTTCTCGATTGTATTATTGACTGTATGTTTGTTTATTCCATGTGTAACTCTGTGTTGTTGTTTGTGTCACACTGCTTTGCTTTATCTTGGCCAGGTCGCAGTTGTAAATGAGAACTTGTTCTCAACTAGCCTACCTAGTTAAATAAAGGTGAAATAATCTTTTTTTTATTTTTTCTAAAAATAACACTGAGGTAAATTACACAATTACACTACGGTGAGACACAAAGGCGTATTGATGTCATGTGAACATAATCTCTGCACAGCTGATGATGCGTTGTGTTCTCCATTGATTTCTGAGCCTAGGAAATAGCACCTTCAGCACAAAGGTGTTTCAGAAGTGAGTCCGCTTGAGAGGGGAAGAGAGATCTCGTCGACCGGAGAGGTGCTTGTGTTTGTGGATCTTTCTGGCTATAGTACATGTCACTTTATCAAGGTCATAACTTGCACTTTGATTAGTAAATCACTGCCTTCTCGCTCTCTCACTACAGTGTCTGACTGCAGTGTGTTCTCTCTCCTGCAGTATCTATCTATTCGCACACACACCTAAGATGGCGCCGACAGAGATGGCAGCATCGCGACTAGCTCTTAGAAAACTTTGCAGTATTTTGTTATGTAATATTTTTTAAATACAGTGCCTTGTGAAAGTATTCGGCCCCCTTGAACTTTGCGACCTTTTGCCACATTTCAGGCTTCAAACATAAAGATATAAAACTGTATTTTTTTTGTGAAGAATCAACAACAAGTGGGACACAATCATGAAGTGGAATGACATTTATTGGATATTTAAAACTTTTTTAACAAATCAAAAACTGAAAAATTGGGCGTGCAAAATTATTCAGCCCCCTTAAGTTAATACTTTGTAGCGCCACCTTTTGCTGCGATTACAGCTGTAAGTCGCTTGGGGTATGTCTCTATCAGTTTTGCACATCGAGAGACTGAATTTTTTTTCCATTCCTCCTTGCAAAACAGCTCGAGCTCAGTGAGGTTGGATGGAGAGCATTTGTGAACAGCAGTTTTCAGTTCTTTCCACAGATTCTCGATTGGATTCAGGTCTGGACTTTGACTTGGCCATTCTAACACCTGGATATGTTTATTTTTGAACCATTCCATTGTAGATTTTGCTTTATGTTTTGGATCATTGTCTTGTTGGAAGACAAATCTCTGTCCCAGTCTCAGGTCTTTTGCAGACTCCATCAGGTTTTCTTCCAGAATGGTCCTGTATTTGGCTCCATCCATCTTCCCATCAATTTTAACCATCTTCCCTGTCCCTGCTGAAGAAAAGCAGGCCCAAACCATGATGCTGCCACCATCATGTTTGATAGTGGAGATGGTGTGTTCAGGGTGATGAGCTGTGTTACTTTTACGCCAAACATAACGTTTTGCATTGTTGCCAAAAAGTTCAATTTTGGTTTCATCTGACCAGAGCACCTTCTTCCACATGTTTGGTGTGTCTCCCAGGTGGCTTGTGGCAAACTTTAAACGACACTTTTTATGGATATCTTTAAGAAATGGCTTTCTTCTTGCCACTCTTCCATAAAGGCCAGATTTGTGCAATATACGACTGATTGTTGTCCTATGGACAGAGTCTCCCACCTCAGCTGTAGATGTCTGCAGTTCATCCAGAGTGATCATGGGCCTCTTGGCTGCATCTCTGATCAGTCTTCTCCTTGTATGAGCTGAAAGTTTAGAGGGACGGCCAGGTCTTGGTAGATTTGCAGTGGTCTGATACTCCTTCCATTTCAATATTATCGCTTGCACAGTGCTCCTTGGGATGTTTAAAGCTTGGGAAATCTTTTTGTATCTAAATCCGGCTTTAAACTTCTTCACAACAGTATCTCGGACCTGCCTGGTATGTTCCTTGTTCTTCATGATGCTCTCTGCTCTTTTAACGGACCTCTGAGACTATCACAGTGCAGGTGCATTTATACGGAGACTTGATTACACACAGGTGGATTGTATTTATCATCATTAGTCATTTAGGTCAACATTGGATCATTCAGAGATCCTCACTGAACTTCTGGAGAGAGTTTGCTGCACTGAAAGTAAAGGGGCTGAATAATTTTGCACGCCCAATTTTTCAGTGTTTGATTTGTTAAAAAAGTTTGAAATATCCAATAAATGTCTTTCCACTTCATGATTGTGTCCCACTTGTTGTTGATTCTTCACAAAAAAATACAGTTTTATATCTTTATGTTTGAAGCCTGAAATGTGGCAAAAGGTTGCAAAGTTCAAGGGGGCCGAATACTTTCGCAAGGCACTGTATTAGCTCAGGAAATGTTTTGTGTCATTACATACAGCCGGAAAGAACTATTGGATATTAGAGCGGCCGCAACTCACCAGAACTACCAGCATTACGACCAAGAATACGACTTCCCTGGAGCAGATCCTACTCTCCCTGGTTCAATTGAATTGAACCAGAGGCTGACTAAAAAACATTGCCGGCGGAGAGGCACTCGAGGCGGCCTGCTGTTTCGACTTAGGAGGCGCACACACCACCTACCGCTTCCAAGTATATTACTCGCGCTACTAAGACTCTAGACCATTGATATTGAAACTTCAGGGAATGCTTACAAGGCCCTGCCCTCCTTTCGGCAAATCTGACCATGACTCCATCTTGCTCCTCCCGTCCTACAGGCAGAAACTCATACAGGAAGTGCCCGTGCTTTGTACTATTCAACGCTGGTTTGACCAATCGGAATCCATGCTTCAGGATCATTTTGATCACGTGGACTGGGATATGTTCCGGGTAGCTTGCGAAAATTAGACGCATACACGGATACGGAGTTTATTAGGAAGTGTCGAGGAGATGTAGTACCCACTGTGACTATTAAAACCTACCCTAACCAGAAACCATGGATTGATGGTAGCATTCACGTGAAACTGAAAGCGCGAACCACCGCATTTAACCTACTCAGATGTGTGTATTGGGTGTATGTTGTATGTGTATGTGTATGTATGTGTATGTATGTGTATGTGTGTAATTTGTTAGATATTGCTTGTTGCTTGTTAGATATTATTGCACTGTCGGAGCTAGAAGCACAAGCATTTCGCTACACCCGCAATGACATCTGCTAATCACGTGTATGTGACCAATAGAATTGTATTTTATTTGATCTAGCCCTGGTGTCTGTTCTGTCAGGCTCAGTCTATTGAGAGCAGAGACATTAACATGCTGTCACACCCTGACCATAGTTTGCTTTGTATGTTTCTATGTTTTGTTTGGTCAGGGTGTGATCTGAGTGGGCATTCTATGTTGTGTGTCTAGTTTGTCTGTTTCTGTGTTTGGCCTGATATGGTTCTCAATCAGAGGCAGGTGTTAGTCATTGTCTCTGATTGGGAACCATATTTAGGTAGCCTGTTTGGTGTTGGGTTTTGTGGGTGATTGTCTCCTGTGTCAGTGTTTGTACCACACGGGACTGGTTTCGGGTTTTCACATTTATTGTTTTGTAGTTTGTTCATATATAGTTTTTCTTATTAAAAAACGATGAACTTCAACCACGCTGAGTATTGGTCCGCCTCTCCTTCGACGGAAGAATCCCGTTACACATGCACCCTGACCCACTGTCCCCTAGTCCCCAATACCAACACTCCTATCTCCCTCTCTTGCTCTACCTCCCTTTATTCAGCCTGTTAACAATCTGACATCCCCAACTCTGCCTTCCCCACTCAGCTGTAGCACGCAATGAAAACCAACATGTCATTTGTTGACATGATGCCATGACTAGAAACGCATAGAGTAGGCCTATAATAAATGTCAATCCAAAGAAAATGTGAATCAGAAGAAAATCAGAGTTAATTTCACTCTTCTGTTTTGCTTGTCCCCAGTGCTTCTTGTTTGAGAATGTTGTCAACAGATGAGGAGTCCCTTTCATAGGTTTGTGACCAATGATTTTTGAGGATAGTTGAGGTCCTCATATGGGTCAGGAGTTTGCATGGCCAGCTTTCGTTAACTAACACAAAGCAAAGCCTCCTGAAATCTTTTCAGAACCAGTGTCTCATCAAACCAGGAGTGAGTATCAATATTTGTTTTTCATATTCTAAAACTATATTATTTCTACCATCTACCATAGAAGGTAGAAAGGGAGGGGGGCCCGGAAGAACATTTACACAAGTTTTGTCTATCCATTTAAAATTCAGGGTGGTCTGTACTAGGCCCGGTCAGCCAGAGTAAAGTGTTCCTGCTAAGTTTCTCTCTGCTCTGGCTTTTAGATATAACAGAACCAAAACAACCTTCTGTGCTTTGATAATTCTCATAGGGAGGGCCATTGTTGAGATGAAAATAAGTACAAATGCTTTTCATGGGAATATGAAGTAATGACCTTGAATCCTAGTAAAACTTAGTATCACTGTTGGCAGTGGGACAAAGGGGTTGGGTTGGACTGAAGCCAGCAAGCTGTGAAGGAGAGCTTTCTTAATCTGAAGGACAAATAAAGGGAATAGAGATACAATGAACCCTTATGAACACAAATACATAAAACATAGCAGTTGTAGAACAGTCATAGAGCAGTAATGTGTGATTTAGCCAGAGCAGAGACATACAGTAGAACAGTGGTGTGTGTTCTTACAGCAGGAGAACAGACTAATAACAGAAAGCAATAGATGAAGTTACCATGGTAACTCAATATAATAAGGTTGCTGTATTCTATGCATCGCTGTATGGTTACACACAGAGGTAACTTCCAAAATAAAGGAAACACTTTAGGGTTCTGGCAGCTCTGTTAGGGTGTGGGCTGCATTTTAATGGCATGGTTTAGGTTCTGTCAACCACTTAGAGGGCAAGATAAGTGGCAATTAACAGCCATTCTGTGTGATCACCTTCAACTTTTGGTGAATCATTTGTGGTCTCTCAAGTGGTCACTGAATGGTTTGATGAGCATGAAAACTATGTAAACCATATTCTATGGCAGTCTCTGCCGCCAGATCTAAACCCAATTGAACACTTATGGGAAATTCTGGAGCGGTGCCAGAGACAGTGTTTTCCAACAAAACACCAAATTATGGAATTTCCTGTGGATGAATGGTGTCACATCCCTCCAATAAAGTTCCAGACACTTGTAGAATCTATGACAAGGTACATTGACACTGTTCCGTCAACTCGGGGAGGCCCAAAGCCCTATTAAGACATTTTATGTTGGTGTTTCCTTTATTTTGGCCGTTACCAGTACATAGCCAGTGAAAATGTTTCACAAATCAATGCTAACCATTGTTGGCCGATTTGTCCCTCAATTGTATAGTAACAGAAAGCATATTCCACACGTAATATAGCAGAATGTATGATACTTTCATCAATGTGTTATATCATTAATACTTTCTTTAGTTTTAAGATCAAAGAATCCAACAAAACTGGTAGGCTATCTGGAACCAAATCCTACTTGTTTCAAATAATGATTGGACCATGCTATATAGTTAGCTGAACCATTTATTAGCAGATGGATCCCAGCAGAAAAAAAGACACCATCAAGCTGATCTTAAGAAAATCTGAGAACAGAAGCTAAAAATAGTATATTTCTGCTATTCGGTGTCTATTCTGTTACACATCCTCCTGCTGTTCCTTCACACATCAAGACAGGCTTGTCATATCATGTGAAGGATTAATAACCAATGCAGATTATTTATAGAATAACATAAATCAGGCAGATAACAGATCTCACTGATGTCTTTTAAGTACAGATGATAAGGTAAACTGGACTACCACATTCCTAGTTTGGAAACTATTGAGTGACACACCATTTTTAAACATTTATTTTATTTCACCTTTATTTAACCAGGTAGGCTAGTTGAGAACAAGTTCTCATTTGCAACTGCGACCTGGCAAAGATAAAGCAAAGCAGTTCGACACATACAACAACACAGAGTTACACATGGAATAAACAAACATACAATCAATAATACAGTAGAAAGTCTATATACATTGTGTGCAAATGAGGTAGGATAAGGGAGGTAAGGCAATAAATAGGCCATGGTGGCGAAGTAATTACAATATAGCAATTAAACACTGGAATGGTAGACTGTGCAGAAGATGAATTTGCAAGTAGAGATACTGAGGTGCAAAGGAGCAGGATAAATAAATAAATACAGTATGGGGATGAGGTAGATTGGATGGGCTATTTACAGATGGGCTGTGTACAGGTGCAGTGATCTGTGAGCTGCTCTGACAGCTGGTGCTTAAACTAGTGAGGGAGGTAAGAGTCTCCACAGCTTTAGTGATTTTTGCAGTTCGTTCAAGTCATTGGCAGCAGAGAACTGGAACGAGAGGCGGCCAAAGGAAGAATTGGCTTTGGGTGTGACGAGTGAGATATACCTGCTGAAGCACATGCTACGGGTGGTGCTGCTATGGTGACCAGTGAGCTGAGACGAGGCGGGGCTTTACCTAGCAAAGACTTGTAGATGACCTGGAGCCAGTGGGTTTTGCGACAAGTTTGAAGCGAGGGCCAGCCAACGAGAGCGTACAGGTCGCAGTGGTGGGTAGTATATGGGGCTTTGGTGACAAAATGGATGGCACTGTGATAGACTGCATCCAATTTGTTGAGTAGAGTGTTGAAGGCTATTTTGTAAATGACATCGCCGAAGTCGAGGATCGGTAGGATGGTCAGCTTTACGAGGGTATGTTTGGCAGCATGAGTGAAGGATGCTTTGTTGTGAAATAGGAACCCGATTCTAGATTTAATTTTGGATTGGAGATGTTTAATGTGAGTCTGGAAGGAGAGTTTACAGTCTAACCAGACACCTAGGTATTTGTAGTTGTCCACATATTCTAAGTCAGAACCGTCCAGAGTAGTGATGCTGGACGGGCGGGCAGGTGCGGGAAGCGATCGGTTGAAGAGCGTGCATTTAGTTTTACTTGTATTTAAGAGCAGTTGGAGGCCACGGAAGGAGAGTTGTATGGCATTGAAGCTCGTCAGGAGGTTAGTTAACAGTGTCCAAGAAGGGCCAGAGGTATACAGAATGGTGTCGTCTGCGTAGAGGTGGATCAGAGAATCACCAGCAGCAAGAGCGACATCATTGATGTATACAGAGAAGACAATCGGCCCGTGAATTGAACCCTGTGGCACCCCCATAGAGACTGCCAGAGGTCCGGCCAACAGGCCCTCCGATTTTACACACTAAACTCTATCAGAGAAGTAGTTGCTGAACCAGGCAAGGCAATCATTTGAGAAACGAAGGCTGTTGAGTCTGCCAATAAGAATGTTGTGATTGACAGAGTCAAAAGCCTTGGCCAGGTCGATGAATACGGCTGCACAGTAATGTCTCTTATCGATGGCGGTTATGATATCATTTAGGACCTTGAGCGTGGCTGAGTTGCACCCATGACCAGCTCTGAAACCATATTGCATAGTGGAGAAGGTACAGTGGGATTCGAAATGGTCAGTGATCTGTTTGTTAACCTCTTGAAACTCCCCATCCCGGATCCGGGATTGTGACTAAGCCTCAGGCTCATTAGCATAACGCAACGTTAACGATTTCTGAAAATCGCAAATAAAATTAAAATAATGCATTTGCTCTCAAGCTTAGCCTTTTCTTAACAACACTGTCATCTCAGATTTTCAAAATATGCTTTTGAACCATAGAAATTGACTAATTTGTGTAAGAGTATGCAAAGCTAGCATAGCATTTTGTGTAGCATGTAGCACGCAACATTTTCACAAAAGCCAGATAACCAAATAAATAAAATCATTTACCTTTGAAGAGCTTCTGATGTTTTCAATGAGGAGACTCCCAGCCACATACCAAATGCGCAGTGTTTCCTGAAAGCGTCTGTGTGTAGGAGAAATCGTTCCGTTTTCTACATTGCGCCTGGCTACCGAAACGAACCGAAAATGCAGTCACCTACAACGTGAAACTTTTTCCGGATTAACTACATAATATCGACCGAAACATGGCAAACGTTGTTTGGAATCAATCCTCAAGGTGTTTTTTCACATATCTCTTCATTGACATGCAGTTCTTGGAAGCTTGCTTCTCTCTGTGCCCCATGGAAAAATACTGGCAGGTGACTTTTGCGCACCAATTTCGGCGCAGGACACCGGGCGGACACGTGGTAAATGTGGTCTCTTATGGTCAATCTTCCAACGATCTGCCTACAAATACGTCACAATGCTGCAGACACCTTGGGGAAACGACAGAAAGGGCAGACTCATTCCTCTTGCGTTCACAGCCATATAAGGAGATCATGAAAGACAGAGCCTCAAAAATCCTTGTCATTTCCTGGATGCCAAGTCATCTTGGTTTTGCCTGAAGCTCACGTTAAAGGGCACGCACAGAGAAGATATTTGTATTTCTGGACACGTCAGAGTGTTTTCTTTCGAACAGTAGCAATTATATGCATAGTCGAGCATCTTTTTGTGACAAAATATCTTGTTTAAAACGGGAACGTTTTTCTTCCAAAAATGAAATAGCGCCACCATAAGTGTAAGAGGTTAACTTGGCTTTCGAAGACCTTAGAAAGGCAGATTATAATAGATATAGGTCTGTAGCAGTTTGGACCTAGAGTGTCTCCCCCTTTGAAGAGGGGGATGACTGCGGCATCTTTCCAATCTATTGGAATCTCAGAAGATATGAAAGAGAGGTTGAACAGGCTAGTAATAGGGGTTGCAACGATTTTGGCAGATCATTTTAGAAAGAGAGGTTCCAGATTGTCTAGCCCTGCTGATTTGTAGGGGTCCAGATGATTTTGCAGCTCTTTCAGAACATCAGCTATCTGGATTTGGGTGAAGGAGAAGTGGGGAGGCTTGGGCGAGTTGCTGTGGGGGGTGGAGGGCTGTTGATCGGGGTAGGGGTAGCCAGGCGGAAAGCATGGCCAGCCGTAGAAAAATGCTTATTGAAATTCTCAATTATCGCAGATTTATCGGTGGTGACAGTGTTTCCTAGCCTCAGTGCAGTGGGCATTTGGCAGGAGGTGCTCTTATTCTCCATGGACTTAACAGTGTCCCATAACTTTTTTGAGTTTGTGCTACAGGATGCAAATTTCTGCTTGAAAAAGCTAGCCTTAGCTTTCCTAACTGCCTGAGTATATTTGTTCCTTACTTCCCTGAAAAGTTGCATATCACGGGGGCTATTGGATGCTAATGCAGAACACCACAGTATGTTTTTGTGCAGGCATACTGTACTGATGGGGCAAGCATTTCCACCCACAATTCAACCATGAAACAATGTTGACAATCAAGTGAAACAGTTCACAGTAAACTCAATTGCAAATCTTTGGAACAGTTTTTAAATGTTATAAACCCTGAATACCATAGACTGAAATGAAAGCACAAACAGACTTGTGTTGTAACTGCTGCCCTCTTCTGGTCTATTCAAACATCTCAACTGCCATCACACACCTCGTAGTGTTCTGTCCTAGAAATGTATGTAATATCTGAATGTATGCTATTGTTGCCCATTTTAATGGAATCTAATACAGTAAGGTACTTCATTGTAACCCCGAAGGGATTTGATATTGATATAAAAATATGTTTGCATTGGGCCTTTAAAGTATTTAAGAGAATGTTTAGAATATATATATATATATATATTTACAGAAAATCTGTATTTGGAATTTATGGTTACATGGGACTGCTGGAGTGAGCATACAGCTCCTAATAGGTTAAAACCACACACCTGTTTGTAGTTACATTTATACATGTTTTTCCAATTATTGAAATTAAGCCCAAACTGCATGAACATTGATGACCCAAAATTAAGCTTGAGAATGTACAGTAGAAGGGTTTGTGAGGTGGCAATAATTTCATAAAAATCATGTTATCTAGTCAATAATGAAAAGAAATACATCCTTAATAATCAATATGTACATTCAGAAATGGTATACACTATAGAAATCAGTGAATTACAATACATACTGTATTTGGATTCTGTTTTAAATCAAAAGTCCTTTTGAGTGTATTTGTACAATCAAAATCCGAAACAATTCTCACTATATAAAGTCATTACCTGAACTAAAACCTGACAGCTGTAGTTTAGAAGTCAGAGAAAAGTTTCAGTCCTGAACTTCCTGTGTGATTGTTTCTTAGGTCCAGCTATCTCAGATGTGAGGGATTTAACCTCAGAGCTGAAGCGAGAGCACCACAACCAATCTCTGTGACACTACAGCATGATAGTCTGCAAAAAGAAAAGAAAACACTATTGTTGCCATAGACACAAATCTAATGTAACAGCAAGCTAACTAACTTCATGTTTTGACAAAGAGGGGCTCTGTACAGGTGCATTTATGTTGTGATGACTTGAAAACCTACAATTCTACATAACTACATATTCGGTTTTAACACCACAAACCTACTGTATGTACGCAACTCAAAATCAAATGACATTTTATTTGTCACATGCACCGATTACAACTGTGTAGACTTAACCGTGAAATGTTTGCTTACGAGCCATTCCCAACAATGCAGATTTTCAAATAAAATAGAAATCACTAGAGGAATAAAATAATACACAAGAATGGAGCTACAGTGCCTTCGGAAAGTATTCAGACCCTTTCCCCTTTTCCACATTGTTACGTTACAGCCTTATCCTCATCATATGGGGGCGGCAGGGTAGCCTAGTGGTTAGAGTGTTGGACTAGTAACTGAAAGGTTGCAAGTTCAAATCCCCGAGCTGACAAGGTACAACTGCCCCTGAACAGGCAGTTAACCCACTGTTCCTAGGCCATCATTGAAAATAAGAATTTGTTCTTAACTGACTTGCCTAGTAAAATAAAGGTTAAAAAAAATATCTACACACAATACCTCATAATGACAAAGTGAAAACAGGTTTTTAGACTTTTTTGCAAATGTATTAATAATCGAAAACAGAAATACCATATTTACATATGTATTCAGACCCTTTGCTGTGAGACTCTAAATTGAGCTCAGGTGCATCCTGTTCCAATTGACCATCCTTGAGATGTTTCTAAAAATTAATTGGAGTCCACCTGTGGTAACTTCAATTGACTGGACATGATTTGGAAAGGCACACACCTATCTATGTAAGGTTCCACAGTTGACAGTGCATGTCAGAGCAAAAACCAAGCAATGAGGTTGAAGGAATTGTCCGTAGAGCTTCGAGAAAGGATTGTGTCGAGGCACAGATCTGGGGAAGGGTACCAAAACATTTCTGCAGCATTGACGGTCCCCAAGAACACAGTGGCCTCCATCATTCTTAAATGGAGGAAGTTTGGAACAACCAATGCTCTTCCTAGAGCTGGCAGCCCGGCCAAACGGAGCAATCGGGGGAGAAGGGCCTTGGTCAGGGAGGTGACCAAGAACCCGATGGTCACTCTGACAGAGTTCCAGAGTTCCTCTGTGGAGATGGGAGAACCTTCCAGAAGGACAACCATCTCTGCAGCACTCCACCAATCAGGCCTTTATGGTAGAGTGGCCAGACGGAAGCCATTCCTCTGTAAAAGGCACATGACAGCTCGCTTGGAGTTTTCCAAAATACACCTAAAGGACTCTGACCATGACAAACAAGATTCTCTGGTCTGATGAAACCAAGATTGAACTCTTTGGCCTGAATGCCAAGCGTCACGTCTGGAGGAAACCTGGCACCATCCCTAGGGGTCCTGAGTGGCGCAGCAGTCTAAGGCACTGCATCTCAGTGCTAGAGGCATCACTACAGACCCTGGTTGGATTCCAGGTTGTATCAAATCTGTCTGTGTTTGGGAGTCCCATAGGGCGGTGCACAATTGGCCCAACGTTGTCTGGGTTAGGGTTTAGCCGGGGTAGGCAGTCATTGTAATTAAGAATTTGTTCTTTAACTAACTTGCCTAGTTAAATAATAATAAAATATGGTGAAGCATACAGTGGGGCAAAAAAGTATTTAGTCAGCCACCAATTGTGCAAGTTCTCCAACTTAAAAAGATGAGAGAGGCCTGTAATTTTCATCATAGGTACACTTCAACTATGACAGACAAATTCAGGGGAAAAAAATCAGAAAATCACATTGTAGGAATTTTAATGAATTTATTTGCTAATTATGGTGGAAAATAAGTATTTGGTCAATAACAAAAGTTCATCTCAATACTTTGTTATATACCCTTTGTTGGCAATGACAGAGGTCAAACGTTTTCTGTGAGTCTTCACAAGGTTTTCACACACTGTTGCTGGTATTTTGGCCCATTCCTCCATGCAGATCTCCTCTAGAGCAGTGATGTTTTGGGGCTGTTGCTGGGCAACACAGAATTTCAACTCCCTCCAAAGATTTTCTATGGGGTTGAGATCTGGAGACTGGCTAGGCCACTCCAGGACCTTCAAATGCTTCTTACGAATCCACTCCTTCGTTGCCCGTGCGGTGTGTTAGGGATCATTGTCATGCTGAAAGACACAGCCACATTTCATCTTCAATACCCTTGCTGATGGAAGGAGGTTTTCGCTCAAAATTTCACGATACATGGCCCCATTCATTCTTTCCTTTGCACGGATCAGTCGTCCTGGTCCCTTTGGAGAAAAACAGCCCCAAAGCATGATGTTTCCACCCCCATGCTTCACAGTAGGTATGGTGTTCTTTGGATGCAACTCAGCATTCTTTGTCCTCCAAACACAACAAGTTGAGTTTTTACCAAAAAGTTTTATTTTGGTTTCATCTGACCATATGGCATTCTCCCAATCTTCTTCTGGATCATCCAAATGCTCTCTAGCAAACTTCAGACGGGCCTGGACATGTACTGGCTTAAGCAGGGGGACACGTCTGGCACTGCAGGATTTGAGTCCCTGGCGGCGTAGTGTGTTACTGATGGTAGGCTTTGTTACTTTGGTCCCAGCTCTCTGCAGGTCATTCACTAGGTCCCCCCATGTGGTTCTGGGATTTTTGCTCACCGTTCTTGTGATCATTTTGACCCCACGGGGTGAGATCTTGCGTGGAGCCCCAGATCGAGGGAGATTATCAGTGGTCTTGTATTTCTTCCATTTCCTAATAATTGTTCCCACGGTTGATTTCTTCAAACCAAGCTGCTTACCTATTGCAGATTCAGTCTTCCCAGCCTGGTTCATGTCTACAATTTTGTTTCTGGTGTCCTTTGACAGCTCTTTGGTCTTGGCCATAGTGGAGTTTGGAGTGTGACTGTTTGAGGCTGTGGACAGGTGTCTTTTATACTGATAAGTTCAAACACAGGTGCCATTAATACAGGTAACGAGTGGAGGACAGAGGAACCTCTTAAAGAAGAAGTTACAGGTCTGCGAGAGCCAGAAATCTTGCTTGTTTGTAGGTGACCAAATACTTATTTTCCACCATAATTTGCAAATAAATTCATTCATTACAAATCATACACAGTGATTTTTCTGGATTTTTTTTCTTCTCATTTTGTCTGTCATAGTTGAAGTGTACCTATGATGAAAATTACAGGCCTCATCTTTTTAAGTGGGAGAACTTGCACAATTGGTGGCTGACTAAATGCTTTTTTGCCCCACTGCATGTATAAAATGAATACTTTTATCAGAAAATCCAAGGGTGTGCAACATTTCTCTCCATGTTAGGAATAATGGACAATTGAAATGAGGTTGCTAAATCAAGCAGTTAAAGAAGTATTGACATTTTGAATATTGTGATCATGCACTTTTTTGACGGACCCTAACTAGTTGCATTGACGGTGCGCTACGCTGCCTACACCATTGCGATGTACGAAACTCGGTTCGGAATGTGTCAAATAAGACCTGTGCAATGTTGCACATATTTTTTTCCTTTCATAGTCTCTTTCCTGAGGTCGTTTGCGAGTTATTGAAGTTTGAAGGTCCGAATGTCTTTTTTATTTTAACATTTGCTGCCGAGTGGCGCAAAGGTCTAACATATTAATTTTGTCCCCCCACACCAGATTCGATCAGGACATGCAGGTTGAAATATCAAAACTAACTCTGAACCAACTATATTAATTTGAGGACTGGTCGAAAAGCGTTAAACATGTACGGCAATTTAGCTAGCTGTTAGCTAATTTGCCCTGGGATATAAATTTGGGTTGTTATTTTACCTGAAATGCCCAAGGATCTCTACTACTACAATTAATCCACAGATTAACAGTCAACCAAATTTGTTTCTCGTAATCTCCTTCAGGTTTTCTTCTTTTGACATTTTATATAGCAGTTGGCAACCAACTTTAAAGGTGCATTACCACAACTGACTGGAGTATGAACCTCAATTCATCTTTCAATCGCATGGGTATATGCTCCTAAAAACAAATGAGATGGGAGAGGCAGGATTTGCAGGGCATTAAACTTCACAAATAGAACCAAATTCCATTTTAGCGCCTGGCCACGCAGACATGCACGAACAACATTTGTTAACATGTGTAAATTTATTTGGCAACATTCACAGCAGTGTCTGGTCAACACATAAAGATATGCAGCAATGCGTTGGTCTGTAGACAGACAAGTGTTTAATAAACATTGGCTCCGCTGTTGGCCTCTGGAGTTTATAGATTCATAATTTTACAGCTGTATAGCGACCGCTTCTCATTTAATGATCTTCTTGTGCATTGGGAAATTATAAAGCTAGGGAACATTTGCAGTTATCTAAAAGTTCCATCAAAATGTATTCTCTAAATAATATTAATTCTCAATAAAGGAATAAATGGACTGACACCAAACACCCCGTGAATTTAGAAATATGTATTGCATTAATAAGAACAGTTTACCATTCACAGAGATGTATACTTTGACAGGTTTCAACTGCTGTTTTCTCATTCTTGAATTTAAAGCTTCTTTTTTCAAAGCTTTGCATAATAAAACTTACACATCATGGCTATTCTTACAAAGATATAGAACTAGCACACTGGAGAAAGACTAATCTTAGAAGGGATATTTACACGGCATGTTCGTTCATTTGAGTAACCTGTGCACCCTAAAAAAAAAAAAAAGCCAAAACGCTAAACAGTGGCAAAAATTGAGCCTCCAAATATACATGAACAGCTGGATCTCCATTGCCAGGTATGTAGACAGAAGTACAGAGACTTCCTCAGCTATTGTGACTTCCACAGACGTGTAACCAACCAGTGGATACCAATCCTGATCCTGTAAGACTACAAAGTATACAGGTATGCTTTCCTTCCAACCCAACACTAGCGCACCTGATTCAACGTATTTTATGATCACTAAGATCATAGTCAATTGAATTAGGTGCTGTAGCACTAGGTTGGAACAAAAGCCTGCACACCCCAGGACTCTAAGACAAGGCTTGGTAACCCCAGGTGTAGACAGTTAGTGTACTACAGGGCATTGTACTCCACGCACTTTGAGGGGTCTGTGGAGAAGTGTTTCTGGCAGATAGTCATCAACCTTTTTAGTCCCTGTTGAAGAGAGAGCAGAAGTTAAGATATTTTCACAAGAAGGCTGAGCAGTCAGCTATCTTACTTATGATACTCTATTTGGGTTAACCCAGAGGTTAGGGGTCATCTTTGATCCAAGTTATATTTAGAGGTTAACCCGGAGGTCCTAACCTGGATGTATTTTCTCTGGGTCTCATCGTTGAGGACGTGGGCCACGTGTTTGGAGAAGATCTTCTCTCGCCCCGTACGGGCGTGGATGCCCACCATGGTCACCCCGATGGGCCAGGGGGCATTACCAATGGCCATCTGCAGGTATGCATCGTTCGCCTGGAAAAGACAAGCACAGTTTAAGGACAACCGCCCAATCTTAGTTTAGTTACATAATACTAAATACAAAACAACGAATATAAGTGATAAGTGACAACAGGTAGAAAACAAGTTCAATACCTTTACATATTCTCTCTGCAGCATGAATTTAATGATGTCTGTGATTGATTCTTTGATGTCTGCTGGCAAACTCTAAAAAACAAAGAATGACAATAAAACAACACCATATCCACCATACTCATTTCACAGGGGGCAGTTCTGAGGTGAACACACCTTCTTGCGTAGTTTCCGGAATAGAGGTTTGAGGTAGGACTCAGTCTGTTTCTGGGTGGCGCTGGCCAGCTTGCCCTGGACGCTGCGCTTCACGTGGTCCTCTCGACCATTCAGGTCCTTCGCCCAGACTCCCAGCAGGAACTACAGACCACAACAAACTATATCCACAACTGCCAAGAAACTACTGACCATAACACAACCATGTTAAGCACACAAACGTTCTATATTTGTTTTACATCTCCATCGCAGCGTTACAATAAATAATTACAACACTGAATAGAGATCACATCAGCAACTGTTGAATTAGCAAACAACTCTGTGAAGCAAAAAGCTGAGCATAACGCTCAGTCTCACCCTAAGGACTTTGTCGATGACATCCTGGTCCCCATTGTCATCTCCCGTTCCCAGAGATTTACCCAGGGCCTGTAGAACAACAAATACCAAACAAGAGGACAAAGGGAATACATTGTTCTTATGATGCATTGACACATAGGACTTTGTTTGATCTGTGGTAGAAGGAGGGACATTCAGCACTTTTTTATTTACAATTGTGGATTTAAATGTGGCCCTTAAACCCTGAGTTAAGAACAAATATAGTGGCTTTAGTGACTCTCCAGTCGCTGTGTACCTCCAGCTCCTCGATGGTTGTGTCTGCCTCGTGTACTCTTAGGTCGAATTGTGTGTCCACCTCACCCGGCTCCCCAGTGCCCCCTACGATCTCATTCAGGTACTGTGCATCAATCTTATCCATGGCTGCCTTCAGGTCGTTCCTCAAACCCTGCCCAGAGAATACACAGTAACACAGGTGATCATCTTTACATCACAGGTTGTCAGTGCCTGAAAAGTCACGTATAATGTTCTGGGCTAGTATGTACACAACACTACCAGGGACAATGAGAAGTGAGAAGTTTAAAAGTGTGTCCAACTCTTCTTTAACCGTACAAAAACAATATAAAACCCACCACAAAAACAAATAGCAAGTTCGCACCACCACCCTGCCTCATAACAGTGACAGGATGTTACCTTGTTGACTTCCGGAGCGAGAATCTCAATCTTCCTGAGCCTCTGGAAGGCCTCGTAGTCTGACTCTGCAAACAGACGCACCGGTTCCCCTCGCTCCCTCAGCCGCCGGATCACCTGGACAAACAAACAAGCACGTCTCCTCCCTGTTCATACCAACTGAACAGAACCCAGGAGGCTTGACACAATAAAAACCATCTCTGATTGGCTGACTCACCTCCTGCCGAGAGAGCGACATTGGCAGCTTCTCCTCAGTCAGCTCCAACTCTAAAGTGCTATTGGATGAGGTAGAGGGATCTGCTTTCTCCTCTTTCTTCTCCATCTTTGAGATAACACAGAGGTAAAAGGGAGAGAGAGGGGCATGGGTTAGTTTCCTGCTTTCACTGCTATAGTGTACCACAGTATGAGTCATAATAACCAGCGTTCAAACAGGTTCCAATCATTTTTCCCAAAGGGGATTTTAGGAAAACTTAAAATAAGGGCTGTTCATATAGGCTTAACCTGGCATGGAGTTTTGATAACCGTGTAAATCTTTTTTTGGACAATGTGACTTATCTGTATGCCTGTATTTACCTCCAAAAATGCTAATTAGGCTAGCAAAAAGAGCTACAAATTCCATGATCTGGACGAGACTGCCAAATCAAGGCAAAGGTAAATTAATCCAGAGATTCTAATATTAGCTAAATGTAGTACTGAATAAATTGGCAAAATCTCTTACATTTACAATTTTATGAACTGTCCTGTGCAAGTTTTAAATTGACACAATACCTGTTAGCAAAAGATGTCAGCTAGAGATGACATGCAGAGCTTGCAAGGATGTTGTTTTGCATGTCTACTTTGATGCTAATTAGCATTTTTAAATTAGTAAAGACTAATATATTGATAAATAATTACATGGTTCTCAAAATGTCACGTCAGGGTAAGGATACACAAAACACAGGGTATTTTAGAATAACTTAAAATAAACGCTATGAGAAAAATGAATAGTGGAAAAAATTATTCGAATCATTTCCCTGTTTGACCGCTAGGTTTTCTAAGTATTATGACACCTCCACTGTGGGGCTCTAGTGGCTAAACTCAGATGTCTCCATTACAATTGGCTCTCACCAGAGATCTGTATATATAATGACAAGGTACTCATGTCGCCGTCCTAACAATAGGAGTTAGCAGGAAGGCATTCGACAAGCTTAGGTCCAAAATAAGCCCATAGAAACGCATTGGGCTTATTTGGGACAGATTTTGGCAAGAGTGAACCTCTCTCTCAGCTGGTGAAGTTATATCATAATCATCCTCAAACGGCGAAAATGCCAGCAGAAGCAGTAGAGCGTGCTCACTCCGTACTGTCATGCAGAGACATTATCGATTGCTGCTGACTCACCTGGGACCAGCAGTCTCTTCCAAAGCAAACCAATACTGTAAACAAATCCATCATACCATTTCAAAGCAGCATGAACATAGGAAAAACACTGTTGCATGTAGACCATCTTCATGGCTGTTAAAAATCATGTTTTAAATTATTAAACCACTGCATAGCAATTTCATCTTTCAAATATACGTCGGGTTGGGTTGCAAGGGGTCGGAAACTGTCCGGAAATTTTCCATGGGAAATTAAGCCCGGGAATTTTGCTTAAGATTCATTTAAAAAAAAGTTAGCCTCTAACAGGGAACCTTTGTGGGATACACAAGGCAATTCTAGGTCCTGTGTCGAATATTTGGGTAAACTATCCCCAATTCAATGGAATTGCAACCCTCTGCATGCACAGTGCACTCTTCCATCACATGTTCAGGTGATTCTCAAGATCTTGCACACTAATGAGATGCTATTGAGCCCACACTAGTACTGGCTGAGCCAAGGACTACATGCTTTTTGGTAGGTTTTGATTACAATACAGGGAGGGGTGAATATATTTCTGACATGATTTTTGTTAACTAGTAAATAGTAGCCTACAGCAAAGTGTGTTTAAATCATTTCGAACTTGTTAATTTCTGCTGATTAGTTTTTGTTACCATGTGGGTTTTAGCTTGCTTCAGCCTGCTAACTGAGGAGTGTTAATTCACCTGTTTCCATACATGTTTCATTTTAAGACATCTTACAAAAGGAGTTGTTTAATCTAACTGCTTAACTATTTCTGTACATGGAGACATTTCACTACAGCTAATGTAGAGTGAAAAGCTGTGTACATTTGCAAATACTGTGGCAAATATGTGAAGAATGCAACAAAGATGCAGAATCTGGCCAAGTGCATAAAGTTCCCTCAGCGTTCACAACAAACAACCTGACAAAAGTCCCTCTACTTCTATTCGAGGTGAAAATTATGAATCAGGCACCTTATCGGTAGCAACAGCTCATGGTTCTCCTGGAATTTGAAGTGTTTTTGACTCATTGGAGGAGCGTAGTCAGAAATGCTGATGAATGCCTTGCATGCAACTAGTTCACCTCTGATGCTCACAGGCAATGTGTATTGGAAGAGATTTCTGAATGCTTGCATATGTAAGAAGAAATCCACACTGCGCTGCCCACTTCACTGTTGCTCCAAGCAGAGGAAAATGCAGCCTTGAAAAACATCAAAAAATGTGAAGACTTCTGCCAGAAGCCCATACATGCCACAGTGTACATGTTGAACCCCAAGAATGCTGGCAAGAGTATCCTGTCTGGTGTAGAGATCAACAAGACCTATGTTGCCATCACTACAGTGTCGTCTCAAGTTCTTGGCAGTCTGGCCACGGGCACTTCCAAGCAAGGGCTTTGGGATGGAGATGCAATATGGCAGCTGTGCCAACATGAGGTTGAGGTCAGAAGTTTGCATACACCTTAGCCAAATGCATTTAACCTGTTGATGCTCTGGGGGCGCTATTTCATTTTTGGATGAAAAACGTTCCCGTTTTAAACAAGATATTTTGTCACAAAAAGTTGCTCGACTATGCATATAATTGATAGCTTTCGAAAGAAAACACTCTGACGTGTCCAGAACTACCAAGATATTTTCTGTGTGTGCCCTAGAACGTGAGCTTCAGGCAAAACCAAGATGAGACGGCATCCAGGAAAAGAGCAGGATTTTTGAGGCTCTGTTTTCCATTGTCTCCTTATATGGCTGTGAATGCGAGAGGAGTGAGTCAACCCTTTCTGTCGTTTCCCCAAGGTGTCTGCAGCATTGTGACGTATTTGTAGGCAGATCATTGGAAGATTGACCATAAGAGACCACATTTACCAGGTGTCCGCCCGGTGTCCTGCGCCGAAATTGGTGCGCAAAAGTCAGCTGCCAGTATTTTTCCATGGGATTCAGAGAGGAAAGCAAGCTTCCACGAACGATATATCAATGAAGAGATATGTGAAAAAACACCTTGAGGATTGATTCCAAACAACGTTTGCCATGTTTCGGTCGATATTATGTAGTTAATTCGGAAAAAGTTTTACGTTGTAGGTGACTGAATTTTCGGTTCGTTTCGGTAGCCAGACGCAATGTAGAAAACGGAACGATTTCTCCTACACACAGACGCTTTCAGGAAAAACTGCGCATTTGGTATGTAACAGAGTCTTCTCATTGAAAACATCAGAAGCTCTTCAAAGGTAAATGATTTTATTTATTTGGTTATCTGGTTTTTGTGAAAATGTTGCGTGCTAAATGATACTCAAAATGCTATGCTAGCTTTGCATACTCTTACACAAATTAGTCAATTTCTATGGTTCAAAAGCATATTTTGAAAATCTGAGATGACAGTGTTGTTAAGAAAAGGCTAAGCTTGAGAGCAGACGCATTATTTTCATTTTATTTGCGATTTTCAGAAATCGTTAACGTTGCGTTATGCTAATGAGCCTGAGGCTTTAGTCACGATCCCGGATGGGGAGTTCCAAGAGGTTAAACTCAGTGTTTCACAATTCCTGACATTTAATCCTAGTAACAATTCCCTGTCTTAGGTCAGTTAGGATCACCACTTTATTAAGAATGTGAAAATGTCAGAATAGTAGAGAATTATTTATTTCAGCTTTTATTTCTATCATCACATTCCCAGTGGGTCAGAAGTTCACATACTCAATTAGTATTTGGTAGCATTGCCTATAGATTGCTTAACTTGGGTCAAATGTTTTGGGTAGCCTTCCACAAGCTTCCCACAATAAGTTGGGTGAATTTTGGCCCATTCCTCCTGACAGAGCTGGTGTAACTGAGTCAGGTTTGTAGGCCTCCTTGCTCGCACACGCTTTTTCAGTTCTGCCCACAAATGTATATAGGATGGAGGTCAGGGCTTTGTGATGGCCACTCCAATACCGTGACTTTGTTGTCCTTAAGTCATTTTGCAACAATTTTGGAAGTATGCTTGGGGTCATTGTCCATTTGGAAGACCCATTTGCGACCAAGCATTAACTTCCTGACTGATGTCTTGAAATGTTGCTTCAATATATCTACATAATTCTTCTTCCTCATGATGCCATCTTTTGGTGAAGTACACCGGGCCCTCCTGCAGCAAAGCACCCCCACAACATGATGCTGACACCCCCGTGCTTCACGGTTGGGATGGTGTTCTTCGGCTTGCAAGCTTCCCCCTTTTTCCTCCAAACATAACGATGGTCATTATGGCCAAACAGTTCTATTTTTGTTTCATCAGACCAGAGGACAATTCTCCAAAAAGTATGATCTTTGTCCCCATGTGCAGTTGCAGACCGTAGTCTGGCTTTCTTATGGCGGTTTTGGAGCAGTGGCTTCTTCCTTGCTGAGTGGCCTTTCAGGTTATATCGATATAGGACTCGTTTTACTGTGGATATAGATACTTTTGTACCGGTTTCCTCCAGCATCTTCACTAGGTCCGTTGCTGTTGTTCTGGGATTGATTTCCCCTTTTTGCACCAACGTACGTTCATCGCTAGGAGACAGAACGCGTCTCCTTCCTGAGCGGTATGACGGCTGCGTGGTCCCATGGTGTTTATACTTGCGTACTATTGTTTGTACAGATGAACGTGGTACCTTCAGGCGTTTGGAAATTGCTTGCAAGGATGAACCAGAGTTGTGGAGGGCTACAATTTTTTTATGAGGTCTTGGCTGGTTTCTTTTGATTTCCCCACGATGTCAAGCAAAGAGGCACTGTGTTTGAAGGTAGGCCTTGAAATGCATCCACAGGTACACCTCCAATTGACTCAAATTATGTCAATTAGCCTATCAGAAGCTTCTAAAGCATGACATCATTTTATGTAATTTTCCAAGTTGTTTAAAAAGGCACAGTCAACTCAGTTTGTAAACTTCTGACCAACTGGAATTGTGATACAGCGAAATGTTGGAAAATGTACTTGTGTCATGCACAAAGTAGATGTCTTAACCGACTTGCCAAAACTATAGTTTGTTAACAAGACATTTGTGGAGTGGTTGAAAAACAAGTTTTAATGACTCCAAACTAAGTGTATGTAAACTTCCTACTTCAACTGTATCCTATCAGCCACCTGCCGGAAGGGACTGAGGCTCTTTCCCCCGTTGCCTCCATGATCCTCCAAATCCCACCAACTACAGCCGCAACTGGTCCTTGTTTGGGAACACACACACACACACACACACCAGGCTGACCAATATGAGGGTTGAAAAATTGGTGGCAACCTGGGCAAATTTTAGGCTTTTTTTTTTTTGCCTGACAACAAGCCATTCCCAAGGTTGGAAAGTGACAGTGAAGATAAGGCCTCAGAGTCTGATGTTCAAGAGGTGGACATGAAGAGGTCCAGGGAGAAGACAGAAGCCTGAAAGGAAGATTATTTTACAGTTGTATGTTGAAAATGTTTTTTTGGGTAGGTGCGATGGATCATTGGGGATCATTCAACATTCCCTTTTGTTGTTCAGTGAAATTACCCCATGTGAGTCAACTCAATTAATTAAAGTTCAATGCGTAACTTTAATTGTTTTTTATTGCTATTGTTAGGATTTAATCATATCTACATGATAAGATAGAAGGTTTATGTTTGTCTCCATATGATATGGTAAATATATTCAATGCATTAATGTTAATTCCCATATATTCCTGTTAATTCCCACGGAAAGTTTCCACCTCTGAATATTCCCCAAAATGTGCAACCCTACTGATGGGTCATGCTTTTAGAAGCACATGCATCTCTCTTCACCTTAAGATTGTGTTTCTAGGAAGAGCACAATCAAAATAATTTTAAAAAGTACAACACAAAAGCCCCCAAAATGCACAAAGAATTCAAGTCAGGTGCAGGTGCTGCATTTGTAAGCTATAACCCACTTTATAGGCACATTTAGAGCTGTATTAGTCAGCTGAATTGAAATGCAGTTCTCCCCACACATGAGCGATTCTCAAAAGTAAGGCAAAACCTGCAAACACAAACGGGGAAAAACAAAGTTGTTTCTGCTACAAAGGTCCATATCAAACTCATTTGAAATATAAGAGGCAAAGCCTGATTAACCCAAAACTTTAAAAAGCAAAAGGATAAACTGACAGAGCCTAAACTCATGCTCAACATGGCTATGTCCCAACTCTCCATTCCTTGCCCCCTCTCCTTCCAGACAACTGATCAGTGAAGGGACTGAATACAACCCACACATCCACCACTTAAATTGGACAGGTCTAAGCAACATGACTGAAGCTCTAAGCTTATTGGAAGGATGGGTGGAGCAATCATAATATATTTTTACACTGTGCTTACATTCAGGTAACGTTGAAGCAGCCTGGAGGAAAGAACTAGGTAATGGGTTATTTTTGGACGGTATATAGCTAGCTTGCTGCTAGATACATTTCCTCCATATTTTGAACTCCAATCAAGTCCTTGCAGACAGGTACAATTGAAGGGAAGAAGCAGTGGAAAGGAGAGCTTTGCAAGATTTTTGGGACACACCACTGCCTACGGTCAATCATCCTCGAGACATGCTCCCTGCCTTTGCTGTGCCATCATCCCCTACCTGTCTCTCAGGTGCCTCTTTCTGAACCTGCAGGGCAGCGTTCACAAGGTGGGAAGAGAGCACAGTCAACACAGGCTATACAACATCAGAAAAACACCACCACACAAGCCTGTAAGGGGGTCTAGTCGTAGGCTGCACTGTAACTCTGAAAACAAGTCACTGAGGGGAGAAAAAAAAGTGGAGATTGAACAGACAGTGCAGAGATAGGAAGGGACTGGAAGAAGGTGGCAGACAGAGAGGAAAAGAGAATCTCGAAACAAGATGTAAGATGAAGGGCACAAGGGAGAGAGAATAAGAGAGAACAGACAATGAGCCTTTGATCATAAATCGCAGTTCTATTACATTACACATAAGAGTCATTGGATGAAGGCGTCTTCTGTACAGGGGAGATTTGTTAAGAGCCCCGGCACTCGGTCTGAACATTACCACGCATCGCTTGCAATATGGTTTTAGAATAATAAGGACCTTATCTTTCATATCAGTGAGACATTTTCAAAAAACAAAACTGATACTTTTATAGGGTTAGGGTTCCCACACAGTCATATTTCCATGTAACAGCACTTGTTTACGGAAAACAGACAGGACAGAGGGACTACAGCGGCATCTCCGAACACCTGTGTGTAAACAGCAGGCGGCCACAAATGCGTTGTCACTGAAAAATACTGTCGACTGCAACTATTAAAACCGTCTCAAAACAGCACAGTAAGTGCATTTTGATGTGATATGAAAGTAGAGGGATTTGTGTTCCTAGAACTGTACATATTTATGTTTAGATTGAGAAAATGAACAACAAAGGAAGAATTTCACTTCTCTCTTCGACTTAATCCAGCAGGATATCACCCTGCATCCCAATGCTGGCTTTCCTCTGAAGCTAAGCAGGGTTGATCCTGGATTGGAGACCAGATGCTGCTGGAAGTGGTGTTGGGGGGCCAGTAGGAGGCACTCTTTCCTCTGGTCTAAAAAAAATTATAATATCCCAACGCCCTAGGGCAGTGATTGGGGACATTGCCCTGTGTAGGGTGCCGTCTTTCAGATGGGACATTTAACAGGTGTCCTGACTCTCTGTGGTCACTAAAGTTCCCATAGCATTTATCAGAGTAGGGGTGTTAACCCAGGTGTCCTGGCTAAATTCCCAATCTGGCCCTCATACCATCATGGCCACCTAATCATCCTCAGCTTCCAATCGGCTCATTCATCCCCCCATAACTATTCTCCAGGTCATTGATGTAAATGAGAATGTGTTCAGTCAATTTACCTGGTAAAGTATTTTTTATTTTACTTCAAATCCCAAACACCGGAATGGTCTACTAAAGGCATGCTTCAGTTCGGCTGGCGGCTAGCTGAAGTAAACTAGGCAAACCAAACAAGCGTGCTTGCATACTCCTTTAAGACCTTGTGCTTTCCCCCTCATTTTTCAAATACTACTGTTTGTCCATTGTGAGACACCATGGCCAGTACACACTTCCTTAAAATAATCAGAATTAATCAAAGATAAGTAAATTAATGACTAATTGAGTTTTTGCCAAAGAAAACCTTAGTCACACAATTGTACTTCTAAGTCATTTGGTGCACGATTTCTCAATGAAAACAATTGGCATGAAAATTAGTCCCTCATTGAATGACAACGACATCCCTGAAGAATCCCTATTGTTGACCAATCACCGACGAAGTAGCGTAGACTTCGAGTTGAGTCAACAACAAAAAGTGTCCAAAGTCTAAAACGTCCCAAACTGTCGTCATAATATATGTACGAACTGTTTCGGCTGGGAAGCATGCATACGCCTTTCTTTAGTCTCCTTCGCAAGTTTTCCCGGAAGTCTCGCCTCTAGATTTAGAAACGCTGTTAAACAAAATAAAATACAATTTAAAAAATAGAAACGCTGTGATATTACCTTGTAGCCACATCTTTCGAAATACTCATCTTCTTCTTTTCGGGCAAGATCGGCTCGTTTGAAGTATTTCTTTGAATCCTGTGAATAGAATCATTGACACCGCATACCAACAATAAGATGCAACATTTTAAAATGTAAAAAATAATACTTCGCTAACTAACGTAGATGAGCTCTTGAAAATAAGCTAAGATAACTAGTTAGCTGGCGCAAGCATGCCGCTAACCTCAGAGCCCTATAGCTCTTAATTTTATCATGACGCAGGCTCACCCAAATTGTACTTTTAAGCTAACGTTGGCTAGCTAGCTACTATTTTGAGTAAAAATTCAATTAAACGTTCATGTACCTGCCCACGCCAAGCAACCTAGCTAGTTATCCTAGCCTAGCTAACTTAAAGCAACTCTAGCTAGCTCAATTTAGCTAGCTGACTAGTAAACATACTAGCTAGCAGCTACTCACATTAATAAGATCTTTGTCTTCAATTAGTTTTCTCTTCCTCACGATTTCAGCTTTTAAGAAATCCATATTAATTATAAAATATGTCGTTATTTCATTAGTCTTTACAGTTCAAATATGTAGACCGGATCAGCTGTTTGTTTCCAGCATTTTCCCAATCTGACCCGGACGTGAATAAGATTTCCTCCAACGTGAATATACACGTCATGGCGTAGCAGTGTTTACAGAAAATTGAATAGCTCCACGTACTCGTACGAATCCACAGATATGATTTTTGACTCACTGAATAACGTTCACTCTATCAGTGATATAGCATCTAAACAGTGTGATGAACCCATCAAACTTGAAGAGATTATAGAGTCTATCAAACATCTAAAGAACAATAAATCATTAGGTGTTGATGGAATTACATCATAATTTTACAAATTCTTTTCTGAACGAGTAGCTCCCTTCCTATTTGAAGTCTTTTTTAGACAGTATTAAAAACAATGTTCTCCCTCCTACAATGAGTCAGGGGTTAATAACACTGATACCTAAGCCCAAAAAATAAGTGCTGCTCATCGATAACTGGCGTCCAATTTGTCTTATTAATAATGACTATAAGATATGGGCCTTACTACTTGCAAAAAGTATTAAAGAAGTCCTGGATGCAATCATTGATGAAACACAGTCTGGCTTCATGAGGAACAGACATATTTCTACCAATGTCAGACTAGTATTAAATCAAAATCAAATCAAATGTATTTATATAGCCCTTCGTACATCAGCTGATATCTCAAAGTGCTGTACAGAAACCCAGCCTAAAACCCCAAACAGCAAGCAATGCAGGTGTAGAAGCACGGTGGCTAGGAAAAATTCCTAGAAAGGCCAAAACCTAGGAAGAAACCTAGAGAGGAACCAGGCTATGTGCCGGGTGGAGATTATAACAGAACCTGGCCAAGATGTCCAAATGTTCATAAATGACCAGCATGGTCCAATAATAATAAGGCAGAACAGTTGAAACTGGAGCAGCAGCACGGCCAGGTGGACTGGGGACAGTAAGGAGTCATCATGTCAGGTAGTCCTGAGGCATGGTCCTAGGGCTCAGGTCCTCCGAGAGAGAGAAAGAAAGAGCGAAAGAGAATTAGGGAGAGCACACTTAAATTCACACAGGACACAGAATAGGACAGGAGAAGTATTCCAGATATAACAAACTGACCCTAGCCCCCGACACAAACTACTGCAGCATAAATACTGGAGGCTGAGACAGGAGGGGTCAGGAGACACTGTGGCCCCATCCGAGGACACCTCCGGACAGGGCCAAACAGGAAGGATATAACCCCACCCACTTTGCCAAATCACAGCCCCCACACCACTAGAGGGATATCTTCAACCACCAACTTACCATCCTGAGACAAGGCCGAGTATAGCCCACAAAGATCTCCGCCATGGCACAACCCAATGGGGGGGGGGCAACCCAGACAGGAAGATCACATCAGTGACTCAACCCACTCAAGTGACGCATCCCTCCTAGGGACGGTATGAAAGAGCCCCAGTAAGCCAGTGACTCAGCCCCTGTAATAGGGTTAGAGGCAGAGAATCCCAGTGGAAAGAGGGGAACCGGCCAGGCATACTTGACTACTCAGACCTAATAACCGAGGATAACTTCATATTATTTTTAGAGTTTTATAAAGCATTTGACACAGTAGAGCATCAGTTCCTCTTCCACTCCCCTGAGAGACTTGGCTTTGGGGATTTTTTTCTGTAAGGCTGTTAAGACCCTCTATACAAATGGTAACAGCTCTATCAAATGGAAATATGGCACCTCACCTAGATTTGAGTTAAAGAGAGAAATTAGGCAAGGTTGTCCTATCTCTCCATACCTGTTTTTATGAATCACCCAACTTCTTACAAATTCTTTAAATAATAGTCCTGTTCAAGGTATTTCCATAGCTGGTAAAGAACTTATTATAAGCCTGACAACACTACACTTTTTCTGAAAGATGCTAACCAAATTCCCATATCGATCAATGTGATACAATCCTTTTCCAAAGCCTCTGGTCTATATCTTAACATTAGTAAATGTGAACTCATGGCTGTCAAAGATTGTGACACCTTCATATTATGGTATTCCAGTAAAATAAGTACTTACATATGTAGGCATAACCATTACAAAGGATCAGAAGTATAGAGCCTAGCTAAATGTTAACCCTATTATTTTAAAAAACAAAACAGAAGAAGCTAAATCAATGGCTACATAGGGACTTATCTTTTAAAGGAAGCATCCTAATAACCAAGGCTGAAGGTATCTCTAGACTAACATATGACACATTTGACAGTAAAATAAGCAAGGAGATAGACCAGATGCTTTTCAACTTTCTGTGGAGAAACCGTACCCATTACATTAGGACAACTGTTGTAATGAACACTTATGAGAATCGTGGGCTGAATTTTCTGGACTTTACTACCTCAAATAATAATTTTAAGATCAATTGGATAAAACAATTCCTAAGAAGACCCACTTCTATGTGGAATTTTATTCCTCATCATGTCTTCTCTACTTTTGGTGGCCTTAACTTCATATTGGTTTACAATTATAATATTGAAGTTCCAGTGAAACTTTTTACTTTTCATCAGCAGGTTCTCTTGTCATGGTCCTTCATTTATAAGCATAATTTTTCTCCACACAGATATTGTATATGGAATAATCGGGATATATTGTATAAAAATACCTCTTTGTTTTTAGAATATTGGTTCCAAAATAATATCCTATTGGTGAGCCAACTGGTAAATGCAGAGGGTATTTTACTCAGTTATAAGGAATTCTTATCACATTACAAGGTCCCTGTAACACCTAAATATTTTGCAATTGTTTTAGATGCCATTCCCTCAGGTGTTGCTTTATTATTCAGGAACGTGTCAAGACCTGATCCTCAGAGCCTACCTTCTGTTGACCCTGTTGACTCATCAGTAGGAAAGATTTGTTTCTCTTTTGGTCCATTCAACAACAGAGCGATACTGTCACGACTTCCGTCGAAGTTGGTGCCTCTCCTTGTTCGGGCGGCGTTCGGCAGTCGACGTCACCAGCTTTCTAGCCTCCACCGATCTACATTGCTTTTTCCATTTGTTTTGTCTGTATTGTACACACCTGGTTCCCATTACGTTATTATTTATTTTGTTTAATTATTTAATATATTATATTAATTAATATATTATATTAATTAATATATTATATTAATTATATTTCATTTAATTATTTATTTTGTTTAATTATTTCCCTATTTAACCCTCTGGAGCCATCATGGTTTTGTGCGTGTTTATTGTTGTCAGTTGTCTCATTTATGTGATTCTGGATTTCGTTCTCCTTGTTGGAAGATTATTTTTGAGTAAAGTTACTATTATTACTCATGTCTGTGTCCTGCGCCTGACTCCGCCTTACCCACATCACCTCGACTCTGACAGATACAACATCCTGCTGAAACGAGGTTTGTATCTATCTACCTCATGTCATGCCTTATTGGAATGGATTTATTGATAATATCTGTTGGAAAAAAGTTTGGATGTTGCCACACACATACCTACTTGTTAAAAAATTAAGGAAGTTTCCTTTAAAACGATTCATAAATATTATCCTGCCAACCACTATATGAAGAAGTTTAAGGAAAATATCAACTCGAATGGCTCCTTTTGTAATGACCACCCAGAAACAGTGTTGCATCTTTTTTGGCATTGTATTCATGTAAGAAAACTGTAGACATCAGTAGATTTATAATTGAACACATTTATGAAGATCTTACACTAAGATCTTACACTAACAAAAAAGCTGTTAGAATAATAAGTGTATGTATGTCCCTTAAGGTCCTTGTGTAATGTGATATTGAACCCCCTAGCCCAATTGTCCATTGTATATTATTCATATATACTTGTGTTCCCACATGTACTTCCTGTATTGATTTGTTGTTAATAAAAATAAAATAGAAAAATAAATACATTTAAAAAAAGGACTCAGGGTGGGAAATTTGAAGTAATGGATGTCTTTGGAAGACATAGGCTACACTGGATTGTTATTCTTATATGTGAATGATGAAGTAGCTACATTGTAAAAATAATAACAACTATTTACATATGCATTCAGACTCTTTGCTATGAGACTTGAAATTGAGCTCAGGTGCATCCTGTTTCCATTGATCATCCTTGAGATGTTTCTAAAACTTAATTGGAGTCCATCTGTGGTAAATTCAATTGATTGTACATGATTTGTAAAGGCACACACCTGTCTATATAAGGTCCCACAGTTGACAGTGCATGTCAGAGAACAAAATCAAGCCATGGGTTTGAAGGAATTTAATCAAAAAACTCCCTAGAAAGGCCAGAACCTAGGAATAAATCTAAAGAGGAACCAAGCCAGTCCTCTTCTGGCTGTTCCGGGTGGAGATTACAACAGAACATGGCCAAGATGTTCAAACATTCATAGATGACCAGCAGGATCAGATAATAATAATCACAGTGGTTGTAGAGGGTGCAACAGGTCAGCACCTCGGGAGAAAATGTCAGGTGGCTTTTCATAGCCAATTATTCAGAGTTAGAGACAGCAGGTGCGGTAGAGAGAGAGTCCAAAACAGCAGGTCCAGGACAAGGTAGCACGTCCAGTAAACAGGTCAGGGTTCCATAGCCGCTATCAGAACATTTGAAACTGGAGCAGCAGCATGCCCAGGTGGACTGGGGACAGCAAGGAGTCATCGGTCCATCATCCGTAGAGCTCCAAGACAGGATTGTGTCGAGGCACAGATCTGGGGAAGGGTACCAAAACATTTCTGCAGCATTGAAGTTCCCTAAGAACACAGTGGCCTTCATCATTCTTAAATGGAAGAAGTTTGTAACCACCAAGACTCTTCCGAGAGCTGGCCACCCGGCCAAACTGAGCAATCGGGGGAGAAGGGCCTTGGTCAGGAAGGGGACCTAGAACCCAATGGTCACTCTGACAGAGCTCCAGAGTTCCTCTGTGGAGATGGGAGAACCTTCCAGAAGGACAACCATCTCTGCACCACTCCACCAATTAGAGTAGCTAGACGGAAGCCACTCCTCAGTAAAAGTCACATAACACTTAGAGTTTGCCAAAAGGCACCTGAGGAACTCTCAGACCATAAGAAACAAGATTATCTGGTGTTATGAAACCAAGATTGAACTCATTGGCTTGAATTCCAAGATTCACGTCTGGAGGAAACCTGTCAACATCCTTACGGTGAAGCATGGTGGTGGAAGCATCATGCTGTGTGGATATTTTTCAGCGGCAGGGACTGGGAGACTAGTCAGTATCAAGGGAAAGATGAATGGAGCAAAGTACAGAAAGATCCTTGATGAAAACCTGCTGCCCAGCGCTCAGGACCTCAAACTGGGGCAAAGGTTCACCTTCAAACAGGACAACGACCTTAAGCCCACAGCCAAGACAATGCAGGAGAAATAGCTGGAAATAGCTGTGCAGTGACACTCCCCATTACAATCTGTCAGAGCTTGAGAGGATCTGCAGAGAAGAATGGGAGAAACTCCACAAAAACTGGTGTGCCAAGATTGTAGTGTCATACCCAAGAATACTTAAGGCTGTAATCACTGCAAAAGGTGCTTCAACAAAGTACTGAGTAAAGAGTCTGAATACTGTGATATTTCTGTTTTTTATTTTTTTAAATAAATTAGCTAAAAAATGTAAAACCTGTTTTGGATTTGTCATTATGGGGTATTGTGTGTAGATTGATGAGGGGAACAGAACTATTTAATCCATTTTAGAATAAGGCTGTAACGTGACAAAATGTGGAAAAAGTCAAGGGGTCTTGAATGCACTTACATTTGAATTAGGTTTTAGAGTCATAAAGCAACAAATGCTATTTTTGTCAACTCTGTAAAACATCAACTCTGTCAGATTTTTGTCTAACATCAGCTCCGTCAGAGTGTTCTATCTGATACAATGGTTATGGCTTTATTGGGGATTATCAAATTAATAATTTTCCGTATTTTACAAATGTTTGTATTGAACTTTTATTTTTAGAGGCAAAAATATGTTTTGAGTATCTGTTGTCAACTGATTGCTAACTCCCTTTTTTAATAATAATCACAGTGGTTGTAGAGGGTGCAACAGGTCAGCACCTCAGGAGTAAATGTCAGTTGGCTTTTCATAACTGAGGATTCTGAGGTCGAGATAGCAAGTGCGGTAGAGAGAGAGACAGAGAGAGGGAGAGTCGAAAAAGCAGCACATATTCTTCCCATCACTCTGTTGATCTCTGCCTACTCACAGGAATCCTCTCAGGATCCCTCACCCTGTACCCATCTTCCTCTACCACTCTCTTCACTGCTTCGGCATACAACACTTTCTGTACTACTGTACTCTAACCCTGGCAACCTCAACTTGCCTTTCTTTCACCAGACACCTCCGATCTCCAGCCCCATGATCACCCCCACAACTAACACACACAACTTTCTCCACCGATACCACACTCCGGAGAGCAAAGCAGGTTACAATTCTTGTCCCTAATCTTGTAATCTGGAGCGCCCACTCCCTCTGGGTGGAGGAAACGCAACAAATAATCACGAGTCCAATTTACCTTCACCAACTCAACAGTCCCCAACCTTTCCTTTACCCAAACTGACACCACATATGGATCAACCAAAAAGCAAGGATCCATTCTCTCTACAAATCTCACTCCCACTGTGGTAAAATCATCATTATCATTCTTGGGAAAAGTCCCGAATTTGGTGGTCCTCGCCGCAGGTACTTCACCCACACTCTCAACAAGTTCCATCTCCGAACTACTGGAGCAGGTATTGCTGTTTTTACACTTGACACCCACCTTCCTCACATGACTACTTCCCTCTACACTCAACTTCTTCTCAGCAGTCACCACTGCAGTTCTGAGCAATCCTGCGTTCCATATACACTCAAAGCATAATCCATATCTCTCCTTTTTTCTTGTCCATCATATTCTTCACCAGATCTTTCAGAAGGCCTCTGTAATCCCCCACTCCATGTTTATTCAGAATATCCTCCTCTTTCTTCCTTATTTCCTTTTCCGCCATCTCCCCACCCTCCTTCCGTTGCCTTGACAGCAGTGTCACGACCGGTAATAAATATTACCATCATGAGATTTTTAAACCCAGCCCTCTGCTACTCTCAGCCCATCTCACCTATCTCCATTGATCACCCCCTTTTGATTTCCACACGCCATATATTTCTTTACTGTGCTGTGATGTCTCACATGAATCATGAACTTCTCTAATCGCATAGTACCACAGATTGTACGTTAAAGATTAACATTTTTCCTAAGAGCATTATTATATTGTTGATTGATTGACTATGGCTTTCCAAATCACCCAACACTGTTATTTGTAGGGTTCATTTAAATTAATGTTTTGATTTTTTTTGCCATTCCTGAAACTGTTACCAGAAACAAGCTACATGCGGACAATACCTGAATAAATTATCTAATGATTCTGTTTCTTCACAGCAAATAACTTTTCAGCTGGGAAGCCTTCTCCCCTTTACTATTCACAGGGGAAAACATTTTGAAATTAGGAATTGTCTACTGTAAATTATGGTTTATGTTCTCGTGGTTTAACCCTCATATTCAATGTGGTCTCAGAGCATGTCGTATTATTCTGTATGTAAATTCAAGACACTCCATTTAGTATAATATTGTAGCGACCTTAACACAACACCTAGTGAGCGTCAAGCAGTTCATACCTCTTGGCGTAACAGTTACAGTGTTGGCTTGACAGTCGCAGGACCGGGTTCGAATCCCGGTTGGACTATCCCGAACATTTACAACAGTGGTGTCAAAAGTGGGATGGCGGCCGTGGGGCCATTGGAAAGGCGTGTCCATGTGAGGGACTTAGTATATAGAAGCATGGGGACACACTCTCCCAGAGGAAGGGGATTATGTAGTGACCTTACACAACACCTAGCGACTTCATCAAGAGGTTTGGGACTCTTGGCATAACGGATAAGGCGTTGGTTTGACAATCACTGGACCCGGGTTCGAGTTCCGGTTGGAGCTTCCCACACAAATTTGCTACAATATATGTTACATTTCGTATGGTATGTATTCATTTGTGGATGCCCATCATCCATTTCACATGATATGTTACGAATGTAAGTCGAACAATATTCTAATGACCCTGGGTTTCATTATATTGGTGTCAGAAGTGACCTTGCATCCACGAACGTGCTTGTGCTTGGCCATTGAGCATGTTCCTATAAGATGTTGAGTTGTAAGTGTGGGAGCAAGATGTACATATAGGGAGAAACATAATACTGTACCACAAGAGAAAGATACACTTAGAGTGCATTTGCCATTCTGGTAAAATTCATTGTCTATTGTATAGGACAGGAAACCAAAGTAAGGCCATGAGAGCATAGGACAGCTGGACATACCAAGGTCAGAGGGACACACAAAGGAGGGGGTCAGCCAAAGGACCAACGGATGGACTATAGACATAGGGCAGATATTTTTAGGACATAAAGAGAAGTCCTAATAGTCTACTAGTCCTAATAAGGACAGACATACCAAAGAACACACCAAGCTAAACTTAAGGGGCCCATAGGATAAGATGGGCATGTATTATTTTTGGGACATGAAGAGGTCCTGTCACCATTATAACTTGACTGAAAGCAGATATGGGCGTTATTGGGCGTGAACAAGCATGATGCACAGATTGCGATATAATGGTGGCAGATGGACTGAGGGAAGTAACTTCATTTGCATGTGGGATGGACTCATATGTTGTATGTGTATAAAAACAGAGCCAGTGCTCTGGAAAAGTGTGTGTTCCGCGGACCATCTAGGCTTCTGATATGTTTGTATTAAAAGCCTATATTGAATTAACAAGTTCTTGTAAGTGTTCTATTTTGTAACGATCCTCCACGACATAAGCTAGCACGAGGACACGCACTTTGAAAGGAGGGAGTTGTGTAACGACCCTGGGTTTATAAGCGCGAATATCGACTCTGCCACTTGAGCATGCTTTTGGGGCACAGTCGATGGCACACTGGATTTTGGGCCAGAAGGTTGAGGGTTTGAGACCTGCTCCCTGCTTGTTTCATTACAAAATGTTATGAATTACATTTGTACGATATGTAACTCACAAGAGGTATGTGGCAGGGTCTACAGTCAATCACGGATTACAAAAAGAAAACCAGCCCAGTCACGGACCAGGATGCCTTGCTCCCAGGCAGACTAAATAACTTTTTTGCCCGCTTTGAGGACAATACAGTGCCACTGACACGGCCCGCAACCAAAACATGCGGACTCTCCTTCACTGCAGCCGAGGTGAGTAAATCATTTAAACGTGTTAACCCTCGCAAGGCTGCAGGCCCAGACAGCATCCCCAGCCGCGCCCTCAGAGCATGCGCAGACCAGCTGGCTGGTGTGTTTACGGACATATTCAATCAATCCCTATCCCAGTCTGCTGTTCCCACATGCTTCAAGAGGGCCACCATTGTTCCTGTTCCCAAGAAAGCTAAGGTAACTGAGCTAAACGACTACCGCCCCATAGCACTCACTTCCGTCATCATGAAGTGTTTTGAGAGACTAGTCAAGGACCATATCACCTCCACCCTACCTGACACCCTAGACCCACTCCAATTTGCTTACCGCCCCAAAAGGTCCACAGACGATGCAATCTCAACCACACTGCACACGGCCCTAACACATCTGGACAAGAGGAATACCTATGTGAGAATGCTGTTCATCGAGTACAGCTCAGCATTTAACACCATAGTACCCTCCAAACTCGTCATCCAGCTCGAGACCCTGGGTCTCGACCCCGCCCTGTGCAACTGGGTACTGGACTTCCTGACGGGCCGCCCCCAGGTGGTGAGGGTAGGTAACAACATCTCCACCCCGCTGATCCTCAACACTGGGGCCCCACAAGGGGGCGTTCTGAGCCCTCTCCTGTACTCCCTGTTCACCCACGACTGCGTGGCCACACACACCTCCAACTCAATCATCAAGTTTGCGGACGACACAACAGTGGTAGGCTTGATTACCAACAACGACGAGACGGCCTACAGGGAGGAAGTGAGGGCCCTCAGAGTGTGGTGTCAGGAAAATAACCTCACACTCAACGTCAACAAAACTAAGGAGATGATTGTGGACTTCAGGAAACAGCAGAGGGAACACCCCCCTATCCACATTGTTGGAACAGTAGTGGAGAGGGTAGTAAGTTTTAAGTTCCTCGGCGTACACATCACAGACAAACTGAATTGGTCTACCCACACAGACAGCATTGTGAAGAAGGCGCAGCAGCGCCTCTTCAACCTCAGGAGGCTGAAGAAATTCGGCTTGTCACCAAAAGCACTCACAAACTTCTACAGATGCACAATCGAGAGCATCCTGTCGGTCTGTATCACCGTCTGGTACGGCAACTGCTCCACCCACAACCGTAAGGCTCTCCAGAGGGTAGTGAGGTCTGCACAACGCATCACCGGGGGCAAACTACCTGCCCTCCAGGACACCTACACCACCCGATGTCACAGGAAGGCCATAAAGATTATCAAGGACAACAACCACCCAAGCCACTTCCTGTTCACCCCGCTATCATCCAGAAGGCGAGGTCAGTACAGGTGCATCAAAGCTGGGACCGAGAGACTGAAAAACAGCTTCTATCTCAAGGCCATCAGACAGTTAAACAGCCAAAACTTCAGCCACTTTAATAATGGGAAATGATGGGAATTGATGTAAAATATATCACTAGTCACTTTAAACAATGCTACTTAATATAATGTTTACATACCCTACATTATTTATCTCATATGTATACGTATATACTGTACTCTATATCATCTACTGCATCTTTATGTAATACATGTATCACTAGCCACTTTAAACCATGCCACTTTGTTTACATACTCATCTCATATGTATATACTGTACTCGATACCATCTACTGCATCTTGCCTATGCCGCTCTGTACCATCACTCATTCATATATATTTATGTACATATTCTTTATCACTTTACACTTGTGTGCATAAGGTAGTAGTTTTGGAATTGTCAGCTAGATTACTCGTTGGTTATTACTGCATTGTCGGAAATAGAAGCACAAGCATTTCGCTACACTCGCATTAACATCTGCTAACCATGTGTATGTGACAAATAAAATTTGATTTGATTTGAACAAATTTGCAATTCGAACGACATATTACGAATTTGCAAATGTAGGAAGTTACAAATTTGCTAAATGTACAATATGTTACGAATTCCAATTTGTTATGGCTAACGTTATCTTGAGGTGGCTAACACTAAAGTTAGCGAGCTGGCTAATGTTAGCTAGGCTTAGGAGTTCAGTTAAAGGGTTAGGGTTAGCTAACATGGTAAGTAGTTGCAAAGTTGCTAATTAGTTCAAATGCTAAAGTTTTCTGTGATGAGATTCGAACACAACCTTTGGGTTGGCTAGACGTTCACAACATATGCCTACCCATCCAACCCAGCCAACCACTGTCCTTTTGTTTGTACCTCATTAAGTAACATGCTTCCTTATGTAACCACACCAAACGTAACATATACCAATTTGAATGTCCCGGATTTATGTTTACTATGTTACGTCTAGTCTATGAGACCAGTCTGTCATATCAGGTCTATCCAGTTATTATCAGATGCATCAATGCTATGGCACCCCCTTCATTTTATCAGTGTCTTAGTCCTGACATATAAGGTGTATACTTGTATGAGCTGATTAGAATTACATTTAGCAAGTCGGCTAATGCAAACTTTTAATTCAGGCATTAATTTAAAAGGAAAATGATCAGTCTCTTTCCACATGGTTAAAACCACACATTTTATAAAAACAGATACTGTACATATAACCTGGAATTCAAAGTTAATTTCACAATGAATGTACAATCATATAACATTATGCATGCACTGTTTATATTGTAAACGCTATAAACTTGATTAGAACATTTGTGATTGCATACTGATCTCTATCATATTGGAGGGAAGACTAAATTAAAGGTACAATCCATTGTTGACTTTTTATTGCCAGACTCTGTGGTTCTTTAAAGGGGAGTTAAAGGCGCCAGTCTCCTTGCGAAGGACCCTTTGTGATCTCGTGCTTTTACCTCAAGATTTCCCCCGTTGTGATGACGGTCCTCGCCTTGTGATATTATCTGATGCATGTACATCTATTTATTTTATGCATTTCCCAACGCGATAAAATGAAATATATTCTGTTGTAAAACAAAAAATAAAAGTTAATAGATTTTTCGTCAGGCTATCTTCAAGGACACCCGATTTACTCCAAATGCATTCTGGTACTGTCCCTTCTCTTGTTTCTGGAGACCTGCCGCTAAAGCAAAACCGGTAAGGATAAACTGGTGAGAGCAATTAAAGGGGAAATGTTATACGAATATAACTCTGGTTCAGCCCTATAAATGCAAAGGGGGGGTATTTTACATATATGTAATGCAGCATATGATTACAAACTGTGTGCAAATTGCATGTATGGCGTTATTTTATTGTTACAAAGTCTGTTGTAGCACGTCTCGCATGGCGCTGTACAGGAAAGGGTTAATTTTTTCCACCGCCGACATTTTTATGCACTGCTTTCCCGGTTACTTCGAAACATAAACTGCTATTTTTCGTTCTGGTTTAGCTAATTTAAATGATTAATAATACAGTTTTGTTTTATCCGCATTTTAACTATTGTATGAAACTCGATTAGTCACACAAACGATGTCCCACTTGATTAATAGTTAGCACATCGGCTAGCTAAACTCATTGATTAGCAAATAGGCTATTACTTAGCCAATGTTAGCTCTCTGGCAGGCTACAAGCATGCAGCTGCAAGACAGGAAAAACTCACACAATTATTGATAACAGATTATTTTAATGTCTGTAGTTAGCTAATTGATTAATATTGGTAACTTTTGACTGCCGAATTTGATTTGGCTGAAAATATCTGGTGCATGATTTAATTTGAGCCGGCGCACACCAGCCCAACTTCATATCCTCCTCGCACTGTTTCAGAAGCCAAACTCTGACTAGGACCCCAAGCGCAACAATTTATCCGGAGCCATGATAAAATACAGGATCACACAGTGACGCCTGGGATTGTGTTTAATATATTCTATTTTTGTTTTATTTAGCCATAAAATTTCCCGAGACCAGATCGACTAGTTAGGTCTGATTCTATTTTTTATCTTTATTTATCTCGGCAAGTCAGTTAAGAACAAATTCTTATTTTCAATGACGGCCTAACTGCCTGTTCAGGGGCAGAACGACAGATTTGAACCTTGTCAGCTCGGGGATTTGAACTTGCAACCTTCCGGTTACTAGTCCAACACTCTAACTACTAGGCTACCCTGCCGCCCCTATGTCCGACGTCCACGCTTCTCATCAATGGTATATTCTAGATGACTGACAGGAGGCGCTGTTTTGAATCCACCATCTTGGCACTCCCCCAAAGTTTAAAAAATATATATATTTTGGAAGCTATAGAAATGCATGTATTAATGTCAAGATTTGTTTATTCTATTAGACACCTTCATAGTTTAATGTGTGCTAAACATAAAATAAACAAACATACAAAAACATTTGTCATTTACAGCTACCTTTTTTGAAAGTTTCAATGTCACTGTCTGCACTACAACAACAAAATACTTAAATGCATGTAATTTTGTCCCTGAAACATTTAATTGAAATACTGTAGAATTCCATTCATTCCTATGGAGGGACTGCTTCTTCTGGTGAGTGCCAATTTGGCTAACTTGTGGCTTCAAAGCCTCTTATTGGCCAATACATAGAATCAGCAAATCAAGGTTTATATATAAATCATTGCTTTTAATATGTCACAGCAAAGTGAAACAGATATGTGAATAAATAAATGGAAACTGGTCTCTGGTTGTTATGTCAGTGAGTGGTCAACAAAAGCACAGTTTTTATACTCTGCAGAACTAGAGGAAAACATAGCTCAATGTGAAACCATGTTTAGTCTGTGTTTTCTCGTCTGTACTTGTCACTGTAAACAGGTGTTTATGTTAAAGGTTATAAATGGAAGACTTGTGAATTTGGCCAAAACTACAGGTAACTGCCAAAATAATGAAAACACCAACATAGTGCCTTAATAGGGTGTTGCGCCACCTCGAGCCACTAGAACAGCTTCAATGCGCCTTGGGCATAGATTCTACAAGTGTCTGAAACTCTGTTGGAGGGATGCGACACCTTTCTTCCTAGAAAAATTCCATAATTTGGTGTCTTGTTGATGGTGGCGTAAAACGCTGTCTCTGGTACCGCTCTAGAATCTCCCATAAGTGTTCAATTGTGTTTAGATCTGGTGACTGAGACACACAACCTTTAAACCCCCTATGCTACTTTGAGACCTCTCATTCAAAGTGACTGAGACCTCTTCTTGCTGTGGTAGCCAAAATAATGGGCAACTGGGCATTTTTACACATGGCCCAAAGCATGATGGGATGTTAATTGATTATCTCAGAAAACCACACCTGTGCTCACTAGAACAATCAAATACTAGCTCTCGTTTCTTAGATGATCTTTGGAACAATCTGTGTGCATGGACTTGTCCCGCATATAAAAAATCTAACGCACACATTATCACATATGTACACACATACGCTGCTGCTAGTTTCAATCTATCCGATGCCTATTCACTTTACCCCTGTCTACATGTACATATCTACCTTAATTACCATGTATCCCTGCACATTGATATGGTATTGGTAATCCTTGTATATGGCTTCATTCTTGTTTTATTTCTTGTTCTTTTTTCTTATTTAACTGCATCGTTGGTAAAGAGCTTGTAAGTAAGCATTTCACTGTAATGTCTACAACTTCTATTTGGCGCATTTGACAAATACAATTTAATTTCATCTAAGAAATTTACTTTTCCCTTTTTTGAGTGATTCATTTATGATTTATTGGATTTTGCAACAAGTTCAAGCCATTGATCAATTGATTCAGCTTTAAAGATAGTGGCTTGCTAAAGTATTCATCCCCCATGGCATTTTTCCTATTTTGTTGCCATACAACCTGGAATTAAAATGGATTTTTGGGGGGTTTGTATCATTTGATTTACACAACATGCCTAACATCTTTGAAGATGCAAAATATTTTTGGTTAAACAAATGGAAAACGGAAAACTTGAGCATGCATAACTATTCACACCTCCAAAGTCAATACTTTGTAGAGCCACCTTTAGCAGCAAACTACATCTGCAAGTTTCTTGGGGTATGTCTCTATAAGCTTGGCACATCTAGCCACTGGGATTTTTGCCCATTCTTCAAGTTTGATGGGTTCTGCTGGTGTACAGCAATCTTTAAGTCATACCACAGATTCTCAATTGGATTGAAGTCTGGGTTGTGACTAGGCCAATCCAAGACATTTAAATGTTTCTCTTTAAACCACTCAAGTGTTGCTTTAGCAGTATGCTTAGGGTCATTGTCCTTCTGGAAGGTGAACCTCCGTCCCAGTCTAAAATCTCTGGAAGACAAACAGGCTTCCTTCAAGAATTTCCTTGTATTTAGTGCCATCCATCATTCTGGCCAGATTCCAAGTCCCTGTCGATGGGAAAAAAATGATGCTGCCACCACCATGCTTCACTGTGGGGATGATATTCTCGGGATGATGAGAGGTGTTGGGTTTGCGCCAGACATAGTGTTTTCCTTGATGGCCAAAAAGCTACATTTTAGTCTCATCTGACCAGAGGACCTTCTTCCATATTTTTGGGGAGTCTCCCACATGCCTTTTGGTGAACACCAAACATGTTTGCTTATTTTTTTTCTGGCCACTCAGCTTAAGGTGGTGCTATGGACAGATACTCCAATCTTTTTTTTTTTTTTACCTTTATTTAACTAGGCAAGTCAGTTAAGAACACATTCTTATTTTCAATGACGGCCTAGGAACAGTGGGTTAACTGCCTGTTCAGGGGCAGAACGACAGATTTGTACCTTGTCAGCTCGGGGATTTGAACTTACAACCTTCCGGTTACTAGTCCAACGCTCTAACCACTAGGCTACCCTGCCGCCCCAATCTCTGCTGTGGAACCTTGATGGAGCTGCAAAGCTATCTTTGGTCTCTTTGTTGCCTCTGATTAATGCCCTCCTTGCCTGGTCTGTGAGTTTTGGTGGGTGGCCCTCTCTTGGCAGGTTTGTTGTGGTGCCATTTTCTTTCAATTTTTGAACAATGGATTTAATGGTGCTCTGTGGGATGTTCAGTTTCAGATATTTTTTTTATAACTCAACCCTGATCTTTACTCTCCACAACTTTGTCCTTGACCTGTTTGGAGAGCTCCTTGGTCTTCATAGTGGTGCTTGCTTGGTCTTGCAGAATCTGGGGCCTTTCAGAACAGGTGTATATATACTGAGATCATGTGAGACTTAGATTGCACACAGGTGGACTTTATTTAACTAACGATGTGACTTCTGAAGGTAATTGGTTGCACCAGGTCTTATTTAGGGGCTTCATAGCAAAGGGGGTGAATGCAAATGCATGCACCACTTTTCTTTTTTAAATTATTATTATTATTATTTTTTTGAAACAAGTTATTTGTTTAATTTCACTTCACCAATTTGAACTATTTTGTGTATGTCCATTACATGAAATCCATTAAAATGACAGGTTGTAATGCAACAAAATAGGAAAAAACGCCAAGGGTGGTGAATATTTTGCATGGCACTGTACATACATGCACAGCTATTTTTAGTTAGATTCGTTTTTTGTATTTTTACTTACTTTGGACATTTTTGAGATATAACCTAATCTTCATTAATAGCACTTTGAGGTACAAAATTGTTCTCATCAAATGTCTGCATAAGCATCCACTATGCCTTTACCTTTTCAGTTTAGTAGTAGTTACACCAAAACAGAATATTTCAAGTTTCACAACCTCTTTCCTTTACTCATCCCTCGGTCCTTCTCTCCTTATTTGCTGTATCCTGATCCTGGATGCTAATTGGTTGAACAGAGAAGAGATGTAGTCATGGGTGACTGTCCAGTGTTACTCCAGCCATGTTTCTCATCCCTCTCTCCCCTTCTCCCTATCTTCTATCCTCAGGTTATTGACTGAGGTCCCAAAGTGTCTCCAGCCATGTCTGTCAGAGAGTCGTTTAACCCAGAGAGCTATGAGCTAGACAAGAGCTTCAGACTCACACGCTTCACTGAGCTCAAAGGAACGGGCTGCAAGGTGGGTTTCTCTACACCCCTGGCTCTGTGAACAGAGTTATTAGGGTACATCGAAGATCGGCTACTGGTATAATGGCAGTGAATAGAATGTTATTGGCCACTTAGTCTTTGCTGCTTTCAAAAGTTTCCTTGCTGTGTCTCTAGCGTCAACAGTAAGTAATGTTTGGGAGCAATGAGCAGACATTTACTTTATTTTCATAACTATACAATGTAAAGTCTGGTGAGTTTGAGAAAAGCACTACAAATGCAACACATTAGGATGATGATTAAGCTTGACTTGTAGTTCTGAGGTAATATGCTTGTTATTCCATAGGTACCCCAGGATGTGCTACAGAAGCTTCTAGAAGCCCTGCAGGAGAACCACTATCAGGAGGATGAACAGTTCCTTGGAGCCGTCATGCCCAGACTTGGTATGAACACACACACACTTTATTCACATCCATTCTTCAGAGAACTTTTACAGTTTTAATAATAACTGTTCTTTGCAGGCATTGGCATGGACACCTGTGTCATCCCCCTCAGGCACGGGGGCCTTTCTCTAGTCCAGACGACAGACTACATCTACCCCATAGTGGACGACCCCTATATGATGGTAGGTTCTCATTCTCTACCCCTCTTTGTGTTAATATTTTCAGGCATATCTGACATGCTTTAGGTACTGTGAGTATCATATAGATTGAGTAGTTACTGAGAGCTTTGGACTGGAGTCGTTTCTTTCACCTTGAGCAGAGTATGTGTTATCTTCATTCATATCTACAGTAAATCATGTCAATAATGCCTTCTTTATTCCTGTCTGTGTCTATAGGGGCGAATTGCGTGTGCCAATGTTCTAAGTGACCTGTACGCAATGGGAGTGACGGAATGTGACAACATGTTGATGCTGCTGGGGATTAGTAACAAACTGTCAGAAAAGGTGCATGGCCATACACATACACACACATATATATATATATATACCAATGTGTAGCATCCAGCCACTAAATAGTCCCTCCCCTGTCTCTGAGTCCCTGTCAGGAGCGGGACAAGGTGATGCCTCTGATAATCCAGGGGTTCAAAGATGCGTCGGAGGAAGCAGGCACGTCTGTTACAGGGGGACAGACGGTTCTTAACCCCTGGGTGGTCCTGGGTGGGGTGGCCACCACGGTCTGTCAACCCAATGAGTTCATCATGTAAGAACCCTCTCCTCACAGACAGCTGCCCTCCTGTCTTTCACTCTTTTGGGGATTTCACTATTATTCAGATCTCTCTCTGAGCCTCTAAACTCTAATTGCTTTGGTCATTTGAGCTGTGTTCTGTGTTGTGATAGTAATGATAGCTATGGTGATGATGTGAGGTCTTCTGTCTTCCAGGCCAGACAACGCAGTGCCAGGAGATGTGTTGATTCTCACCAAACCTCTTGGGACTCAGGTAGCTGTGGCAGTACACCAGTGGCTGGACATTGTAAGTCTCAACACACAAACCTCTCCTTTGATTTACTGTATTGTAACTTAAACACTGAAATGTCAATGTAATGAACGAGATGTCTGTATCCCTCAAAAAATATCAATGGGAGGGACAGCTGGACCCAATCAGCGCTTAATCAGTCATTGCTGTGCCTCAAAAGTGGTCTAAAATTGTGTGTATATGTCTGTCCCTCAGCCTGACAAGTGGAATAAGATTAAGCTGGTGGTGACTCAGGAGGATGTAGAGCTGGCTTATCAGGAAGCTATGATGAACATGGCCCGGCTCAACAGGACAGGTACACACACCGCCCTACTCAACAGAACAAGTTCCTGTCCTCAAGTTGTTCTCCCCCTTCTCCCCTGTCTAACTTCGACCATTGTTTGGATGAATGTAATGTGAATATTGATGTATTTGTTGTTTTTATCTCTCCAGCTGCAGGTCTGATGCACACCTTCAACGCTCACGCCGCCACTGACATCACTGGCTTCGGGATTCTGGGCCACGCCCAGACATTGGCACGCCAACAGCGTAGCGAGGTCTCATTCGTCATTCACAACCTCCCTGTGCTCGCCAAGATGGCCGCTGTGTCCAAGGCCTGCGGGAACATGTTCGGACTCATGCACGGCACCTGCCCCGAGACATCAGGTATGTGTGAATGTTTGTGTCTCTGGCCGTGCATGTGTTTTTGTCGGCCTGTTGTCTGTCTAGGTTCTCTCACCTCTTTCACACACATACTCATCAGCCATCTCTGTCTCTATCTATAGGGGGTCTGTTGATCTGTCTTCCCAGGGAGCAGGCAGCTCGTTTCTGTGCTGAGATCAAATCTCCTAAATACGGTGAGGGCCACCAGGCCTGGATCATCGGCATTGTGGAGAAGGGCAACCGCACCGCCCGCATCATCGACAAACCACGAATCATCGAGGTCGCTCCTCAGCTCTCCACACAGAATGTCAACCCCACACCCGGTGCAACCTCATAATACCTTTCCTATCCCCTGCAATGCAGACCGGAACCACAGAGCTCGGCCGAGTTTTTTTTAGACTCATAGAAAACCATCCTAGAGTGTGTCAAATGTATACACGTATATATATATATATATACAATTAACTGGGTTGAGGTGTATGTACACCTGCCTCAGACCGACAGAAGCCTTAGGGGCAGGTCATCACACAATGGACGCACTATCAACAAAAACAATCCCTAAAAAGAAAACAAGTAAAAATCCATTTGCCTTTTGTCTGTTGTAATCTGTTATGTTTGACTGAAGAGGCAGGCAGCTTCTGGGTTTAAGAATAGATTATGATTATCCGATTCTGTTGATTCATTTAGAATCTTTAGGAGACTCGGGTGTCCGTTGCCTCCAGGGCTCTTTTTAAAGGGTGCTTGTTCTCGACAAGTATGTGTAAGAGTTTTTTTTTTTTTTTTAGCGATGGGTAGTGATATAGCGTTTTTGTTTGTCCGTTCACTTTGTGTACAGTTTAAAAACTTAGTTGTAGTTTAAAGCTGTAACAGATGCCTGGAAAGAGTGAACATAAGGGTTGCTTTTTTATTTTCACTTTTTGTATCCCCCCCAAAAAACAAATAAATCAAATAGATTTTTATTTTCTTGCCAGTTTTACAAGAGCACTATCAAATTGATGGATCTAAAGGAATGCATTATCAAATTGGACTCCCTCTGTTCATATTGCTGTTTTGTACTTCTAATCAGTGATATAATCAGTTACAAGGACATTAAATCCATTCTGTCATCTTACAGGCAATAAACAGAACGTCCTGGTATAGTTTGGTATACTTGCCTATGTAGATGTGATCATACTGAGTAGGATTCGGAAGAAGTCTGAGCATGGTGTCTCAACTCTGTTGTATTGCACACACCTACCTTTTTAAGGAAGCAGGTATTGTAAGAGGCAGATGAAATGGTGAGTGTTCAAGTCTTGGTTGACACTTTGCTCCATGAAAATAGTACCAGTGCATCCATCTGCAGCAGAGCTTACACTAGCTGATTTTCTATAGAATCTTCCAGTACCTAGAGGTTCCATACAATTTGTATACCGGTAAAGTACTTTGCTCAGATTTGCCAACACTAGATTTGCCACACTATCCCAATAAATTTAGAATCTGTGTCTAATCATCCTGGTTGGGATAAGTGTAGTCTTAGATTCAAATCAGATGGAGCATTAACCAGAATTGGCCGACATCCGCACAGCAGATGTTTTAGAGTCGTAACTGCGGTATGAGATATTCTATTGGTGAGTGGCTGCTTCTGAATGTCACAAACCACTCCCTTAATCCTACCGGGTTAGAAGTTCAAAACGGCTCTAGAAAGTGTAGGCTATCGGTGTTACGAAATAATGAATCAGATCTCAAACCATTGATGTTAGGCTAAAGCATGTTTTCATGTTAATTTGAATGGGGAATTTATAGCGTATCAGTCTAATTCAAGTGTTTGAACTTCTAACGTGGCTGCATGGGATGTTGCATTATAGTCGGGTGTGGTTTCAGTGTATCCAACGGCAGTGTCCACAATGAGGTAACACAATGAGACGCTTGTGGATTTGACAGCTCTATGCAGTTCCAACATCGCCAAAACAACCGCTATGCAGATGTCAATCTGATTGAATCTAGCCCTTAGTACTCCAGTCATCTGATGTAAGGCCTTTTCTCATGTCTGGTACCATAAAGGGTTGTATGGCACTCTGCTTACAAACTGAAATAACACTGGATCCTCTCTTACACTGAAGGACTGCGTTTGTTCTCTCCTATTGTATCTTAAAGCAGGATGTTGTCATTATGCCATGTAGTAACTAAGCATTTTGCACACCAGAATGTACTTCCTCTGCTATACATGGCAACTGGAAATGTATGTGTATGAAATGTATGTGGTGTATTTCGCCACACAGTTCAGGTATGAGAGTATACATTTTTATGTGTTCAAGTCCAAAGAAGAGGTAAAACAAACAATCAACATATCCTTTATTATAATACACCCTAAACACATACAGTTGTTTGACCTGATACAGTTGAATTCTTAAGTTTACATACACCTTAGCCAAATACATTTAAACTCAGTTTTCACAATTCCTGACATTTAATCCTAATAAAAATTCCATGTCTTAGGTCAGTTAGGATCACTTTATTTTAAGAATGTGAAATGTCAGAATAATAGTAGAGAACTATTATTTCAGCTTTTATTTCTTTCATCACATTCCCAGTGGGTCAGAAGTTTAGACTCAATTAGTATTTGGTAGCATTGCCTTTAAATTGTTTAACTTGGGTCAAAAGTTTCAGGTAGCCTTCCACAAGCTTCCCACAATAAGTTGGGTGGCTTAAGGACTTTGTTGTCCTTAAGCCATTTTACCACAACTTGGAAGTATGCTTGGGGTCATTGTCCATTTGTAAGACCCATTTGTGACTAAGCTTTAACTTCCTGACTGATGTCTTGAGATATTGCATCAATATATACACACAATTTCCCTCATGATGCCATCTATTTTGTGAAGTGCACCAGTCCCTCCTGGAGCAAAGCACCCCCACAACATGATGCTGCCACCCCCGTGCTTCACGGTTGAGTTGGTGTTCTTCGGGTTGCAAGCCTCCCCTTTTCCCTCCAAGCATAACGATGGTCATTATGGCCAAACAGTTCTATTTTTGTTTCATCAGACCAGAGGACATTTCTCCAAAAAATACAATCTTTGTCCCCATGTGCAGTTGCAAACCATAGTCTGGCTCTTTTTATGGCAGTTTTGGAGCAGTAGCTTCTTCCTTGCTGAGCAGCCTTTCAGGTTATGTCGATATAGGACTAGTTTTACTGTGGATATAGATACTTTTGTACCTGTTTCCTCCAGAATCTTCACAAGGTCCTTTGCTGTTGTTTTGGGATTAATTTGCACTTTTCGCACAAACAAATGTTCATCTCTCGGAGACAGAATGCATCTCCTTCCTGAGCGGGTATGACGGCTGCGTGGTCCCATGGTGTTTATACTTGCTTACTATTGTTTGTACAGATGAACGTGGTACCTTCAGGCGTTTGGAAATTGCTTGTCTTGGCTGATTTCATTTGATTTTCCCATGATGTCAAGCAAAGAGGCACTGAGTTTGAAGGTAGGCCTTGAAATACATCCACAAGTACACCTCCAATTGACTCAAATGATGTCAATTAGCCTATCACAAGCTTCTAAAGCCATGACATAATTTTCTGGAATTTTCCAAGCTGTTTAAAGGCACATTCAACATAGTGTATGTAAACGTCTGACCCACTGTAATTGTGATAGTGAGTTATAAGTGAAGTAATCTGTAAACAATTGTTGGAAAAATTACTTACCAAAACTATAGTTTGTTAACAAGAAATTTGTGGAGTGGTTGAATAACGAGTTTTAATGACTCCAACAGAAGTGTATGTAAACTTTCGACTTCAACTGTACATACGATTCAGATATACTACCTTATATATTACAACGCTTAAATACTGAAAACAGTGCTATTTACAAGTGTACACATATTACAATCAGATGCAAATACAACTGCCTTTGAACTAAACAGATGCCTTGCCTATCCTTAACCTACATTACTATATCATATGAATCAATGTTCTTTAAGGCTACCAAGGCATTTTTGTGCTTCATTGCTCTTGCCAAAATTGGTTCAATACTATGTTAAAAATTCACTGCCATTTTATAGAAGGGATAGTGCGAAATAAAATCACAATGCTTTATTAAATATTTATTTCTACAAAACAATTCCCTCCTGCTAACTGAGGAAATATCCAAAAGATCTATAACTTGACCCATTCTAAAGGCATTACCCAGAAGAGACTTGCCGTTTTGGAAATAATGTAATGTCACAGAGCATGAAAATGTGGTATGAAGTCTATAAAGACCTTTCAGTCTGTCTACTCATCACATCTCTTTCTTGTCGTTTTGGTCGAATAGCGCACGAATGTCCAGCATGGCCTGTCGAATGTTCTGTCCAAAGCGGTACGAGTCCTACAGAGAAAGAGACAGTTGTTTGACCTGATAAAGATCCAGCTAGATTGTCATTAAGGTAGTATGTAAGTGCTATATACTCTATGGTTCATTATGTAGTGTGACACAATGGTCTCACCGTCTCGGGGCTGGAGAACTTGCTGGAGATGTGGAATGTGATGAGGTTCTCTCCTACAATGATGTAAGAGACGCCATAGCCGTCATCAGCCACCTGGGGGCGCAGGAGAGACAGTACCAATCAGCCCTAACATTGACTACTTCATAGAAGTAAGAAGCAGACAGAAGAAGTAACAGAGGACACAATGGCAGTAGGACTTGAGAATCTGGTCCCAGCTAATTTCTTAATGTGTTTGTGTGTGTTGTGTGCGTGCGGTAGACTCACAGGGCCAAACCCCCCTCCTGCACCCACGTATCTTGGGAACTTGTTGATGTCAACCATGTTGAGCTGCTGTTGAGGAGTCTGACTAGTGGACAACCTCCAGGGCTCTGACAACACCTACACAGGGGGGGAGAGAGAAGGGGGGGGGTCAATTGAGAAGATGGGCAAGTGTAAATCTCTGATATCATATCACTTGGCTGCCAAAGTATAATTTAAGACATATAATGGTGTTGACTACACAAACACTCAGAAGCGAGCTGACCTGTTTGAGGAATGGTGAGTCGATGTTGAGGTACTTGGACATGATGTAAAGACAGAAGAGGTGTCTGTCGATGCCAGAGCCTGTCATGGCCAGACGATACATATTCTGGTGTTTGTCTGCAGCCTTCCGGAAGAGGTCCAACCTCTGGGCACTCTGCTCACAGAGACAACAACAGATGATATTCAATCAAAACCTAAAAAACACAACAGATAGTGCAGTGGTGGCCAGTCCTCCACCTGCAGAGCTACTGGGTTTGCAGGGTTTTTCTCCAGCCCTACCCTACTCAGACACACATGATTGTACTAATCAACTGTTCATCAGCACTTTGAATAGCTAAATCAGGTATGTTAGTGCAGGGCTGGAACAAAAGCAAAACGTGCATAGCCAGTAGCTCTCCAGAAGGAGGGTTGGTCATGCTTGCTAGAGGACACCCTCCTCTGGCTAGATAGGTACAAGAAACAGACACTTGGGTCCTGGTCACCTAGTTCTCAGAGTCAGAATGACCTGAGCCTCACTGGCAGAGTTACATCATGTCACTGTCTATCAGTAACTCCCACAGACAAGGCTACTCACCTGCAGTGCTGCACCCACACTGTGTTTAACCACAGATATAGTCAAACATCTGATGATCTATATCTAGCATGCATAGCATGTATGTGGAAGGGAACTGTTACTGCTCCTGTGCTGTCATTAGTGCATTCTATATTGCCTCTGAAATGATTGAGAAAGGGACACAGTAAGAGAGGTGTGTGTTTAAGGTGTGTGTCCTCACCTTAGTGTTCTTGTCTTGCATGGCTCTGACGAAGGCTGTGGACTCTATGGTGCAGGAGCGAACCGTCTCTGTCCTACCCTCACGGAACATCCGGGTCATCGAGGCCTCATACGTCAGACAGAACTCCCCCTTATCCTACAATACATAGACAACAAATACATTCAGTTTATTGGAGACATGATATTGTTTGTCTGTTGTCTATTCATGACTGACACACACACACACACACACACACACACACACACACACACACACACACACACACACACACACACACACACACACACACACACACACACACACACACACACACACACACACACACACACACACACACACACACACACACACACACACACACACACACACACACACACCCTGAATTGAGCCAGCTGCAGTGCTAGCTGTATGAAGGCATCAGGACTGGTCCTACTCTTCTTGATCAGGCCTTTCCCAAACTCATCAAACAGACAGCCATGGAAGTCCACGTCATCAGCTATCTCCTTGGCAACCATGTAGGAATCCTCAATGACCTCCTGGCACTGAGTGATGAGGAGAGACCAGAGAACAGAAAGGCTCAGACAAGACACAAGACAGCCTGTAGAAACTACTGATTGGTCTACTGAACACACTAAACTCGCTTTTCCTCTTTACTAAAGCTACAACCTTTGATCCTTAACACATTAGAAGCCATACCTCCAATGGAATGTCCCATTGTAGTTTGGCGGTGGGAGGCAGGCCCTTGTTGATGTCTCCTTTGCAGTGTCCCTCCTCTGTGTAACCCAGATGAAAGCAGTCTGTTGCTAGGACGTACTACACAGAGACAGCAGCACAGCAACCATTAGATTCACACAACACACTTCCCAATGAATCACACCATGTCATATATTGTGTTTTAGAATAACATGTTTGTAATACATCATTAATACACCATCAACAGGGCCGGCTCCAGACATAAGCGGTCGCTAGGAGGCCCCCGACCCCAAAAAAAGGAACTCAGTCAGGGTCTCAACTAACTGTTCAGAGTAAGAATAGTAGAAAACAAAAGGTGCAGCCATGCACATTTTTTGATTTGTAGTTATTCTAGCCAGCTTGTAGTAATCATGGCCGAATACCGACCGGGCACGTGCCCAGGGGCCCTGACCTCCTGGGGGCCCACATAGATTATGTTAGTCATTCTCACTCAGATGTCATATTAATATGGGGCCGCGGCTTTTGTGGAGCGATGGGTAACGATGCTTCGTGGGGGACTGTTGTTGATGTGTGCAGAGGGTCCCTGGTTTGCGCCCGGGTATGGGCGCAAGTTATACTGTTACAATAAGTCATGGCAAATTGTGTAGAATTTGTGGAAATTAGCTTTAAAACTGAAGAAATGTCTCTCTACCACACGCAAAATGGTAGAACTGCAGGAAATTAGGTATAAATTGTAAATTTTTCTCATTTTTTCCCACATTTTTTTTTGCCGTGAGCATCAATAACATTACCTCCCACATGTGTCCTACAATGGGAGCATCTGCCCACGAGTGTTCTGCATTGACCCCTAGTTTACCATTCTTATAAGCGATCAGGGTGAAGGATTTGTCAAACCACCTGAGAGAGAGAGAAGGCATATCAGGTTAAACACTGAAACACACATCATAAAGGCAGTGCACAGAAAAGCAATATAGCGCAAAACTATCCTCACTGAAATAGGCCTACTTTACAACGCATCTTTTTTTCTTTTCTGTCCCATCTCACCTGTCATAACACTTCCCGTTTGTCTCACTGAACTTCCCGTTTGTTTCACCTGTCATAGTACTTCCCGTTTGTCTCACCTGTCATAACACTTCCCATTTGTCTCACCTGTCATAACACTTCCCATTTGTCTCACCTGTCATAACACTTCCCATTTGTCTCACCTGTCATAACACTTCCCATTTGTCTCACCTGTCATAGAACCTTCCATTTGTCTCACCTGTCATAGAACCTTCCATTTGTCTCACCTGTCATAGAACCTTCCATTTGTCTCACCTGTCATAGAACCTTCCATTTGTCTCACCTGTCATAACATTTCCCATTTGTCTCACCTGTCATAACACTTCCCATTTGTCTCACCTGTCATAGAACTTCCCATTTGTCTCACCTGTTATAGAACCTTCCATTTGTCTCACCTGTCATAGAACTTCCCATTTGTCTCACCTGTCATAGAACTTCCCATTTGTCTCACCTGTCATAGAACTTCCCATTTGTCTCACCTGTCATAGAACTTCCCATTTGTCTCACCTGTCATAGAACTTCCCGTTTGTCTCACCTGTCATAGAACTTCCCGTTTGTCTCACCTGTCATAACACTTCCCATTTGTCTCACCTGTCATAACACTTCCCATTTGTCTCACCTGTCATAGAACTTCCCATTTGTCTCACCTGTCATAGAACTTCCCATTTGTCTCACCTGTCATAGAACTTCCCATTTGTCTCACCTGTCATAGAACTTCCCGTTTGTCTCACCTGTCATAAAAAATTCCGTTTGTCTCACCTGTCATAACACTTCCCGTTTGTCTCACCTGTCATAACACTTCCCGTTTGTCTCACCTGTCATATAACTTCCCATTTGTCTCACCTGTCATAGAACTTCCCGTTTGTCTCACCTGTCATAGAACTTCCCGTTTGTCTCACCTGTCCTAGAACTTCCCGTTTGTCTCACCTGTCATAGAACTTCCCATTTGTCTCACCTGTCATAGAACTTCCCATTTGTCTCACCTGTCATAACACTTCCCATTTGTCTCACCTGTCATAACACTTCCCGTTTGTCTCACCTGTCATAACATTTCCCATTTGTCTCACCTGTCATAGAACTTCCCATTTGTCTCACCTGTCATAACACTTCCCATTTGTCTCACCTGTCATAACACTTCCCATTTGTCTCACCTGTCATAACATTTCCCATTTGTCTCACCTGTCATAGAACTTCCCATTTGTCTCACCTGTCATAACACTTCCCATTTGTCTCACCTGTCATAACACTTCCCATTTGTCTCACCTGTCATAGAACTTCCCATTTGTCTCACCTGTCATAACACTTCCCATTTGTCTCACCTGTCATAACACTTCCCATTTGTCTCACCTGTCATAACACTTCCCATTTGTCTCACCTGTCATAACACTTCCCATTTGTCTCACCTGTCATAACACTTCCCATTTGTCTCACCTGTCATAACACTTCCCATTTGTCTCACCTGTCATAACACTTCCCATTTGTCTCACCTGTCATAACACTTCCCATTTGTCTCACCTGTCATAACACTTCCCATTTGTCTCACCTGTCATAACACTTCCCATTTGTCTCACCTGTTATAACACTTCCCATTTGTCTCACCTGTCATAACACTTCCCGTGCAGCAGGGACTTGGCGTACAGGTCCAATGATCTCAGCTTGTCAGGGTCGTAACCGTGTGCCTCGTCGTCAAGGGTGAGGAAGAAGGCTGACGTCTCGATGGCCTCCAGAGAGGCTTTGTTAACACCCTGGCTGAAGTACTTCAGACGAGACCGCGCCCAAGGAACTCTGGGAGAGGATAAGAGGTGGACATTTTATTTCTGATGTGTGTGTGTGTGAGGAAGGAGGGGAGGTTGCGCTTTCGTGCCTATATGTGTGTATACCTGTTGCCGGCTGTGAGAGCAGCCAGTTTGAGTTCCCCAGGCTGTGGCTCCGTGGTGTCGTCGAGGATCCTCTGGAACTGAGTCTCCAACTCAGAGGGCCAGAGGTGACGCCCCCCGTAGTACAGCCACACCTTAAAGAAGCGTCCCTTATGGTACACCACCAGGTGCTTCCGGTCACTCAGGTGCTGAACAAAGTCTGGACCAAGGAGTAGGAGAGGGGGTGAGGACATAGAACATTATAAAGGGTTGGGGAATGCACACTTCTTTTGAATGAAAGTTTTTGTTTAAGATGGTCAGAAGATGTGTCTGACACAAACTCATGTTCATATTGATTCATGAAACTACCCAGCGATAGTTTGATAGTGTTATGCCCCCAGAAGGCAGCAGTGTGCTCACCTGTCTCTATGCCAGGGATACGTGTGGTGTTGAACATCCTCTCCATCTGATAGGAACACATGGGCACCACCCCCAGAGCCCTCAACTAGAGAGAGAGTATGCCAAACAAAAACCATTGACTGCAAAGATAAACAAACCATACAACTCTATGCACAAGGACTACATTTAAAAGTCCAAAGCAGCCATTTTTATCACCACAACAAATAATTCCTGGGTAACAATTAAGTACCTTAATCTAACCACTAGGTGGGGGGTAGTCTCGTGGTTCGAGCGTTGGGCCAGTAACTGAAAGGTTGCTGGATCGAATCCCCGAGCTGATAAGGTAAAAATCTGTTGTTCTGCCCCTGAACAAGGCAGTTAACCCACTGTTCCCCGGTAAGCTGTCATTGTAAACAAGAATTTGTTCTTAACTGACTTCACTAGTTAAATAAAATAAAAAAATGTATAAATCTTACTACTATGCTTGGTCAAAAATGCACAGAAAAAGCTTCTTAGCAAAAAGCAATTTCTCAAGCAGGAATTTCACTAGGACTGTCTGGGAGGGGAAAACTGAAAACTAGCTGTTAATGGAATCCCACCAAAATATGCTGACAAAAACTCTACATATCTACTCCGAATTATGATTCAAAGATCTTTGCAGAAAGAATTGGGTGACAGCTATGATATGACCACTTGATTTTGAAAAACATATTTTGGTTAGTGAAGTGGAATAACAGCCGTTGGTAACATAACGGGTCCATTTCATGACACATTTTAATCACTTAATATATCATCAACCAAATTGTTATCAGTAAAAACACTAACTATTTGGTAGGTCTACCTTTACTTTTTACCTCTGAACTTTCATTATATATTTTATTTTTTATCTCAAAGATATGTGGGTATTTGGTCACAGAAATACAATATATATGAATTAACCTTTTGAAACTAGGGGGCACTATTTTCATTTTTGGAAAAATAACGTTCCCAAAGTAAACCGCCTTTTTCTCAGGACCAGATGCTAGAATATGCATATAATTGACAGCTTAGGATAGAAAACACTCTAAAGTTTCCAAAACTGTCGAAATATTGTTTGTGAGTATAACAGAACTGATATTGCAGGCGAAAGCCTAAGAAAAATCCAATCAGGAAGTGACTCTTGTTTTGAAACCGTTGTCTTCCTATGCACCCCTATTGGCCACTGAAAGAGTTATCAACCAGAATCCTTTTTCTACGTATTCCCTAAAGTGTCTACAGCATTGTGACGTAGTTTCACGTCTTTATGTTGAAGAATGAGCGTAAGCGACTACATTGCGTAAGAGGCCAGCTGAAGGCTCTCAGAGTGATTATTGCGTAAAAGACAGAGGTAGTCATTTTTCCTCTCGGTCCTACTGAAAAGCCTATTGTCCCGGTTGATATATTATCGAATAGATATTTGAAAAATATTTGAAAAACACCGTGAGGATTGATGATAAAAAACGTCGATATTATAGATATAATTTGATTTTTTTTCCCGGTGTTGTCGTGACCGCTATTTCCAGTCTCAACATAAAGTGACAAACAAATGGAGGAATTTTGGGTATAAAAATAATCTTTATGGAATAAAAGGAACATTTGCTGTCTAACTGGGAGTCTCGTCAGTGGAAACATCGGAAGATCATCAAAGGTAAACGGTTAATTTGATTGCTTTTCTGATTTTCGTGACCAAGCTTCCTGCTGCTAGCTGGACATAATGCTATGCTAGGCTATCGATAAACTTACACAAACATTTGTCTTGCTTTGGCTGTAAAGCATAATTTCAAAATCTGAGATGACAGGGTGATTAACAAAAGGCTAAGCTGTGTTTCACTATATTTCACTTGTGATTCATGAATATGAATATTTGTTGACCGTTGCGCTATGCTAATTAGTGTAGTTGATGACAATTCTCCCGGATCCGGGATGGGTAGATCTAAGAGTTAAACTTACAGAAGGCAAATCATTTCTGCAAAACAAAATATAAGTGTTGATATTTGTTATTGTGTTTTTATGTGTTTCTAATACCTTAAATACTTTTTCTGCTAGATGTTTTCTAGGACCTCTTTTCCATGAGTTTGACCAAAGATCTAAGCTTATTCCTAATTTTTAGCAGGGAAAATGTATATATGCCTTAATTAAAAAAAAAATAGACTCTTAGCTTTCATTTGACACCAAATTTGATGTGTTCCTATGGACTTCATATGTTAGTGGTCATGGGGCATTTGAAATGGAAATGCCCTAAGACCAGAAACAAGTCGAAGGCAGTGGGAGGAGGATTTAGGTTAACAGATAAGGAGGGAGATGACCTGAGTTATTTATGTGGTAGAGAGAGGGCTGAGGGCCAAAGGGGAAATGGGGGAGGGACCTGAATACTCTCAAGGGTACAAAGAGGGGGTGAGAGAGACAGAGAGAGGGGTACTCGTTACCGGTTCATGTTCTCCTCTCTCTAGTTTGCGTCGGTACTGCAGCATAGCGTGAACCACATTCCCTGCCCGAGCTGCCTGTCTGTGTGTGGGAATCACGTACAGCAGATCCTAACGCAGATCATCAAATACATCATTAGGTAAAGGTTACTGGATACATCTCAAGCAATGCCATGTTCCCTGTATGAGTACCCATATAGACATGTCTTACCATGGCGTAGAAGTTACTGTTGACCATGATGGGACTCCTGCCTCTCAGGTAGATGTACTCCTCCCACCAATCACTCACCTGTAAAAACATAATCTATTACAATCATTTGTTCTAAAGAGCACTTTGAGCACTCACCAAAACAACTTAATAAATAAAGTTACCACATTATCGTTTCATGTAACCTGACATCACACTTCAGAATACGTACGTAGTTAGTAGCCCACCAGGATTTGAGGATGAGGTATTTCTGGAGTTTGGGTGCCTCATCTCTTTTGAAGTCATTGGCCACCACCTCCATCTGGTTGTACTGCTCATCATCCAGCAGGGGGCGCACTGACTCCAGGTACTGCAAGGTCACAAAGCAATTATATGATATAATACTGATATGTAGAGTACATATATGGTTCTACACTGGTCCTGGTCCATCACTTTCCTGAAAAAATTTGATCCGTTTCATATTGTTTTTAATCTAAGCATATGAGACACATAACCACCTCTCTCTCACCCTGTTTATGGTGTCGTCCACGCTAGGCACAGGTAGTCTGGGTAGGGAGGCCTGGAAGCTGTAGAGGAGAGGTCTGCGCCCAGAGAACATCTTCACCAGACTCTGAAGAGAAACAACACAACACAATGACTGAGTTAATTGTCAGAATAATCAAATACTCATAAATGACAATAAGAGCTCAGAAAATATATTGTCTTGATTCTGAACTATAAGTGAGCTGCTCTTTTGGTCATGTTTCTTTTGAAATAGAGACATTTGACAGACGTACCAGCCAGAGTTTGGTGCAGAAGCTCATTTTGCCGTGGGACTCAAAGATCCAGGCGTGGTAGGAGAGAAGGGCCTTGAGAATGTACCTCAGCATGAGGATGAGAGAGAGCCACAGGCCCGTGGCAAACAGGATGGCACTCAGCACTGTCTGGGTCTGCACTGTCATGTAGTCACTGGAGAGAGGAGAGAACCTCACATCTAAATGATGTTTATTGTCCTTTAACAGGACATTCTATCAACGGATACCAACAGTTACATACTTAATCTGAAAAAATATGCATCGCTCTTCCTCAATGCCTCTTCATCATTAAATTATTTGCTCACTGACCTGACAGGCAGGGTCCTCTTGATGGTATCTATCATTCCCAGTGATGGGTCTATCCTGGCATACATGGTGCTCATGATGGCTATCACAGCAATCAGCCAACTGGATGGGCTGGCAGGGTAGACCCCTGTCAATATCCCATTCTGAAATAAAATAATTTAATGTTAATTTAGATAGTTAGCCTACAAACAGACCAACAAGGCTATTCCTGGATGTGCTAGCCTATGTCCGAGCCAAGCACTAGGCTACACACACCTGATTCAATCAAGGCCATAATAATAACTTGAATCAGTTGTTTTCGTGCTGGACTGCAACAAAAACCAAACTAGCTATCAGGTTCAGGTTTGGTAATGTCTGTAGACCTACTTAATCATTCAAAAACAAACCTTAAATCTTATGGCGCGCTTTATCCATGATGTCACTCCTGACAGGTAGATGTGTTTGAGTACCTCGCGGCTCAGGTGGAGGTCGATGCCATCTGGGGTGACGGTGAACTGGAAGCCAACCGCCTGATGTGCCTCCGCCATCCCGGTGACGTTGAAGACCCTGTTAAGAGAGATAGATAGACAGAGACGTTGAACTTCAATTGTTTACACACGTGAATTTATTTTAAAATATTTGCTCTTGCACAATTATCAAACTAACTTTAGGCTAATGGATGGATGTGGGAATCAAAGTCAACCCTTAATCAATTTCTGGTGAGAGAAACAGGGCTGCATTACCACATTTGCTACCTCCTTTTTTTGTTGTTGTTGCAGTTTTAAAGCTAATTTCCTGGAATTCTACACATTTTGCCATTGCTTATGAGATGTTCATATGCCATCTCATGGGCCCCGTGGCACATGCCCTGCATGCGCGTTCGGTAATCCGGCCCTCTTGTAATTTCAAGGTTTTGTTAAATATTTTCTAACTGTATGTGGAGGTCATAAGTCTGTTTATGTTGTGGCCCGGTTGACTGAAAAGTGGGCTTGAATTTCTTTTTCCATGTCATATGACGGGCCAGCAGCTAAGTGGGGCAAAGTTGAAATGCCAGATATAGCCTAGGCTACTGGCATGCGCTCAGATGTAGGACTGGTTTAAAAATATAAACACTGCAGACTAGGAAGAGCATGCAAGGTCTACTACACCACAAACCACATAATGAAACATTTTGCAAGGTGAATTCATAAAAACATATTCCAATAAATAGGCTTTGTGCCACAAGGAGCCGACACAATTACTAACTGTTGGCTTGCTTTGTATGTCAAACAGCTGAAATGCATAATAGCCAGCACCAACAACAAATCCATATGGTATCTAACTATACTAGGCTACAGTATTACATACATTAGTGTGTCATGGACAGCTACAGTAGCCTAAGAAATGACACATTATAGCAATCTAAAAACCAGACATTCAGTAATTCCATACCTTTTTGCTTAGGGATTCAATTCAAGCTTGCTGAAGTGAAACAGAAGAAGGCCTTGACTGTGGTGTCTCTCAGTGGAATTCCTCTGGACTGGGGCTGAACCTCTCTGTGTTCTGTGTGTGATTCCTATGCCCTTGAAGTGGCTTTCCTCAGGTACTGAGAGCAATGCTATCCCCTATGCTTTCTCCCTCCCTCCCTCCCTCCCCCTCTCTCTCGCTGTACTTCCCCTATGCCCCCCCCCCTCTCAGACTTTTCTAACTGTAACTGGACACTATCTAGAGCTAGACTGTAACCTCACGTGTCTGCTGACCACATAGTGTTCAAACCCCTACAGAGTACACTTATAAATACATTATGTTGATTCATCAATCTATTTACATATATATTAAGTGTCATTCAGGGCAACCAGTGACACATGGTTAATTAATAATGAATAGTTATAAGGCATGTTTTGAGGCAAGTTTCATCTCGCTGTCTCTCGGTAAGCAGTGCGTCTATAGTGGCTATGTCATGTAATAACCCACAATGTTCCGTTTTTATGTCACTACACTTGTGGATGTCTCATTCACTGTTTCTCTCATGGTCTGACAGGCTGTAAGCTTTAGTCAGACACCCAAGAGTCCTGGGATTAGTTAAGAACAATGGCTTTATGTTTCAAATATGTTTAACTGCTCTTTAACCTCTATTTCACAAATACATTTGTCACAAAGTGCTTAATAGTAAGTAAACCCCCCAAAAAGAGTAAACAAAGGCATTGGTGGGAAAGGCAAACTCCATAGGAATTCTTTAAAAGGACGGAAACGAGATTGGGAGCCCATCCTCCTCTGGGTAGAGATTTAAGGTATAGGTATGGTATGTTAAGGTATGTACAGATCGGTAGTATTGTCGATTGTCTGCCAGCTGAGAGTACTTAGCCCCTCTGAACAGAGTTCCGAACGTAATTTGCAAATCGAGCCAAACCGATTCGATATGTAGAAACGGGAGAAAAGTTAAAAAAAAATTATATACGCATGATATTACACAGGGCCTGAACCCCAAACAGAGCAAACCAAGGCAAATCAGAATGATTGATGAACGTTTGTGTCAGAAGGAGAGTTGAAGTAGGACTTCATAGCGGGTGCAGATGGGTAGAGGAGGGAGGACAGTGAGAGAGAGGGAGTGACGATCCAGCATTACAGCAGTGCTGTGTTCTATACCTGGCATGTATACGGAAGGACCACCAGAGGGCAGGCTGGGCTCATGGATAGTAGCCCAACAAGGCATGGGAGACAAGGTAGCCAGAGGCAATTAAGCACAGCTGACGGTACTAATGACATATTCTCCTTCCCCTATAAGAGAGAGTATGGAACCAGCAGAGGGAGAGGGGAAAACTATCTCTGGAAGATGGCCACCGAGACAGGAGCTATCCATGAAGAACCACTAAGACGGTGACAATCCTGTGACTTTTGTTGTAGTTTAAGGATAGTCGTATTGTGTTCCTGTTAAATCTGGAGAAGATGTATGTTTTCTCCTTGGTAGATTTTCATTGATTATGTTGGAGTGTTTGTGTTGCCCTCAATAGAGAACTGTGTTCAATCAAGAAAACCTACTCCTGACTCTTATTCCACCTTTCCGCTTTAGAGTGACGCCCAATTACTTGGTCCGCTCACACCAGCTAACGCCACCTTCTCAGCCCCTTTCACCTAGGACCAGATACGGGAGGATTAGATAGATAGGCCTATGGAATTTAAAACAACTTTATCTCATTCAAAATAACACTCAGGTGGTTGTCTCACCTGCCCCCACTGCCCAGACACCACACAGAATGATGTCACCACATTCTCTGAGTTATTTCCTCCAATCATAAACAGCCGGTCGGTGGTCCCCAGGAAGTAGAGACTGGGAAGGTCAACAGTGGTTTTGGTTAGAGTACGGAGCAGCTCAGAACACAATTCTGGGAAAGAGAGCGAGAACAAGTGTGTGTGCATGTATGAACTTGTGTGTGTGTGTGTGTTAGGTGGTTCAATGCTGTTATTCATTAGACTGCAGCTTGCAATTGACCAACATGTAAGGTTGAAATTAACAACTCCACTCACTACCTAAGACAAGACTGTTTGACCTTGCCTGGAGTCATACTGTAGTAGCAGTCCCCAGGACATAGAGACAGGGGCCCAGGCTTGTGGCCAGAGGGAGGTCATGGGACAGGAACAGGGTGAACTGAAAGTCAGAGGCAGAAAGGAGACAACAAACCTGCAGCGGAGCACACACACACACACACACACCTATACCTATGGTTGGACAGAGTTAGTTCAACTCCAGTTAACTATTTGTAATTTTAGTGCACACATTGTTTTGCTATCGTGATTAATCGCATTGTCTGAAAGTGTTGAGAATAGACTGAAAACATCCCAAATACATCATGCATACAGCTAAAAACCACAATGCGATGTCCAAACAAGTTCATATTGAGGTTAAAGAGCATGTTTTTAATCAATTTACCTGATTTTGCTGTTGCTTTGGACAAAATCAAGACATCAATATTCTTGTAATGCTTTTTGTATAAAAAAATGTACTTGTGTGTAGGCAAAAGGTAGACATTTATAGAGCCACAAGCTTGATGTGGCCATTGCATGCTATGAAGGGGTTGTACCTAAAGGAGGCCATTTTAAACTCCCAGACCCTCTTGGCCCATTGCCTGTAGCCCCCAATGAGGTAGAGGTAGTTGAATAGAATCACTGCAGTGAAGCACCACTTATCAGCCATGAAGGGGAGCTCTGTTATTGGATGCCAGTCACCGGTGACCTCTGACCCATCCAGGGTGAAGAGGTGGCGGCCGGCTTCTGGGTCGTTCCAGGAGGTCAGGTTCTCCTTCCTCATGCTGCAGAGCCAGAGCTCACCCTGCAACCTCAGAGGGGTCAGTTCAGCCCTGCCTTCACCCGGCAGACATCTGGCAATGCATTCACAACATGAATAAACAGTTTTCAATTTAAAGGAGAGTTCACTCCTTGCAATTTAAGATGATTTATTTGGTGTGGAACTTGAAACCCATCAAGTGGGCTGATTGAGGTCAGATATGGGGGGAATGGGGGTACAGTATGTCATGCTGCACCTGGTGAGGTTAGGCAGCTCCAGCAGGTGTCTGCTGAGGTAGAAGAACACAGTCGTCTCCAGCTCAGTACAGCAGATGTCGCGGGCCAGAGCCAGGTAGTACAGGCAGGTGTCTGGGGTTAGAACACCTGACAGGGCCAAAAGGCACTGCGACACCAAGGTCTCAGCCAGCAGGTAGCTGCCCACCCCCAGAGTCAGACAGAAAGAGAGCATTGCCACATTAGAAACATTACAACCTTACAAACAATAAATTGCTGGTGCTGTGTGTGATGTGCCAGCCTGGGCCAGATGAATTTCCATGAATGGAAAATGAAGTATGAGGAATAATACCCACTTAGACGTGTTCTCCCAGCTCCTCCTGAGGAACGCTGAAGTCATTCCAGAAGCAGAATTCTAGAAGGGAGTGGAAGACTGAGAAGGGAATGTGGTCCAGGAGAATCAGGCTCTCTGAGGTCTCTCTCATACTGGACTGGGACATGGCTCTGAAGTACTCATTACAGTCAGACAGACGACCCAGGCTTACCTTATACACAGAGATGGAAGGTTAGCGTTGTCATTATGTCAAGCTATGGAAAAATGCTGCAAAGTCTGATGGGACACTCTACATAATGGAGAAGTGAGCGTTACCATTTCTGAAGGCAATGCAGGGATGATGTGATGACATACAGTAGCTGTTAACTTACGTGGAAGGTATGTGTGCTGGTCTGCACTGTAACCATGGTTCTGCTTCCATCTCCATGGTCATAGGTATGATATGCGTCATTGGTCTGCCACTCCTCTGACACCCTGTCCTTCACCTGAGTCACCTGATGATGTCAGCCAGGTGTGTGGCACCGAGAAGGGCGTTCGCCACACCCTCTCTAAAGCATACTTCAACCACCCGCTGATCCACAGCAGCACAACTGTTACACACTATCTGAGAAGACAAGATTCTTTACTAAGGGTGCGGTCGTAAATTGCCTACAGTGTGTCAGAGTGCTCTCTGGGTCGTTGGTAAATTCAGAGGGTTGTCAGATTGTCTGTTCGTAAATTGAGCGTTTCGGAGCACAAACTGGGCGCTCTGGCCGAGGAATAGGGTTGATCCAAGCATTGACCTCACGACAGTCAAGTGCCCAAGGTAACTGGCTAAAGTTGGTTAGCTCGCTAGCTACTTCCAGACACAAATGAGAGAATACCGCACTCTATTCTCCTTAGTAGATCTGGTTAGGCTATTTTCATGTTATCTAGATTGTTAGTGACGAACTGTGCTGCTGGGAACAATTTAATTGCATTTTTACTGACACCAGTCATATTCAACAGGTGTTGAGCTTTCATAAATTCATTAGATATTCTGCACTCTGGCACACTCAGACGAGAGTGCGCAGAAATCAGAGTAGCTAGCCAGAGTTGAATTTACAAATGCACCCTAATATTAAAAAGGGACCTACCTCAATCGATCTTGTACAGAACTTGGGACTTGTCAAATCTGTATAATTTTTTGAAGAATTATGTAATACTTTAACAATTATGCTAATATTGTAGTCATTTGTCACAGGAAGAGAAACGGGCCTAAACTAGACACCAACTGTGAGAAACAGATATTTAACCTTAGATCCTGTAAACATTGAACAACATCCTGCTAGAGAGAACAAGGAGAAGAGCTAACATTATACAGAAACAATCCAGAGCACGATGGAAAATGAAGACACTCCAGGGTCCTAACAAACATTTATCTCCTTGATAGGTAGCAGCTCAGAGTAACTTGTCTGATAAGTTACAGACCAGCAGCTATAAGACTGGCCTGAACACCACACACCAGTGGATACGCAACAGAACAAATTGGCCTCCAGCAACTGTTGCTTGGACCCCTAAAAAATGACATCCCAAACATGCATAAATCCAGCTTTGATCCCCATGTGAGAGCAGAGTGAGCAGACAGTCAGTTAAATACCCGCATTGGAACTCTGTGCAGGAAAACAGCTCTACAGGACTGATTTTAGGCCTCATGGGGGACTCGTGCTTATTCTAAATCATGCCCTAGCTACTCCCCATATCCCCTACCTTCTATGCACTGGACATGAGGAACAGATAAGTGATACAGTGAAACTCCCAGCTCGTAAGAGGTGCAGCTATTGGCATATTGAATATCTATCCAATTCTTGCAGACTGACATGAAGTGCCATGAAGCCAGGGATCGATTTGAAATGGACCAAGTCTGCAAGTTAGAAGTAGGACTCTTCCCAAAATCTGCTATGATCCCCCATTAGGGGGAGCTCCTGTTCCTGAAAATGTATTTTCTACAGTATAGATGAGATTAAAATAACTTGCCATAACATTCAATTTAATTTCTAATCATCAATAAATTAAGACATATTCAATCAGGTATCAAGCATGTTTATTTGCAGTTCAGTTATACTTACACAGCAGCTGCATTGCAGGGAGAATATCAAGAACATCAAAGGGTTTTGGACAGAATTGATGTGCAATGAAAGAAAGTTACTTAATTTAGCTAGTTGACGAGACACTGGCTTCTATACTAGGCAGTTTCATATTCTCGGAAATCGAACATTGGCCTACGTCCACAACATATATTCCAACATTATACAAAAGGGTAAACTCACAGGTCCACCTTTATTATAACTCACATCAAAACAAAGAGCACTTCACTGGGCAAAAAAATATAACAAATAAATTATAACAAATTATACTGAAAAACATTTCCATGTGTTCAAATGATTGCTATTGGAGAGAAAAAAAACAACCATGATCCCATTTTCAAATCTTTGGATCTGAATTCCAAGAGCATGCAGATATTCCATTTGGGTTCTAATAATGTTAGGCAGGCAGACACGCACAGGAGCCAAATGCACATTTAAATAAGATACAACATCTGTTGTTCAAAGTCATGGACAGCTTTCTTTAACCATTGTGGTTCTTGGTCAGAAATGGAAAAGGACAAACATCCAAACCTTGGGCAGAGTCAAACCGTGACAGACAGTTCTATACCAGTTTACTAGTAATGGAACAACTTTAGAATGAATGGTAAACCTAGTCAGAATGCAATGACATCAAAGCCAGACAAAAGCTTATATATATATATATATATATATTCATAAACTGCTCTCTTCTGAGAGGTTGTGCAATAAGCTGTTAATGTCTATAACCAAAAAATGTTCCTTTTTTAATCATTTAGTTTCAGGTCTACATTTGCTCATTTATCATTCAAAGTGTAAAATGACCCCCATTGTTGTGAAGCGGTAGAATGACACAAAACACTTGTGCCAGGAGGTGAAATGGGACACCTCCTGGCAGCCATGTTGGAAGACCACCGCATCAATTCCTCTGACAACTGAGTGGCAACCCCAAGCTGAATGATAACAGTGCCTAAACCTACTTGGTTCATCACCATGGTCAATTTCTGTGCCGTAATTGGCAGCCAAGACATTGTAGCTGAGAAAACAAATTGCCTTGCTAAGAAACAATTGGCAGTGCAATGCAGTGTGCATGCTCACAAACAGCCAGCAGGCTGCACCATTCTTCCACCACAGTGATTGGTCTTCCAACATGGCGCCTGGCATGACTGCTAAGTGATTTCTGACAACTGCAACCCCTCTATATATAGTTTGACTAGAGAAAATGCTAAAACAGACAGGTCATACATGGGTTTAAGCCCAATTCAATCGGATCCAGTCAGAGAAAGGTCAAAAACAACATCCTGTTTAAGAACATATTTGACTTACTATGCAATGGAGCATGTTCTTTTCTTACTAGTTCTGAATGAATAGGGCCAAGAGTCCAGATTTCCCTACTGCACTACAAAGAAACAGAACTACAGTATGAACAGAGTTGTGATTTGCAGCTTGATTCTCTGCCATGCTGTATTGTGTCCATGCATAGAACAGGCATTTAACAAACAAGTCAAGGAAAAAGACGGCACAAAAGAGCATATTTCGACCCTGAAATCAAGGGCGTTCTGAAGTTCAACAGCAATTCAATTACGAGGTGGGGTAAAGAAAGAAGCAGAGTTGAATGACTAAAATAAAGCACATAACTACAGGGTTTGAAACAAATGTATAGAACCAGTAGATCGTAACTAATGTAAACAAATAACATGCTTTTTTTTGCTGTGCATTTTCACAGAATTTCACATTTCATAGTAGGGGAAGATAAGTGCATTTTGTTGGAGTGCAGCTGAGTCCCTGCTTCACTGTTAGTTGTCGCAGTCAGAGCAACGTATTGGATGCGACTAGATGGATGGGGTCCTGGTATATTAGAAACATCAAGTTCAAACAATAGATCATTTTGTAAAAATCCACCTAAGACTCTTCAGTGGGCGTTTACCCCTCATATTTGGTTTGGTTTCAACACTTAGCAGATATGCCTAGCTAACTACGTTTCTGCATCATGACAAGTTGCGTACAGGAAGAATCAGCAGATATAAAAATTACAGTACATTCCATTGAAGTCAAGCTGTTCTTTTAGCGATTTAGGAAAATAACTTTTTCTGCTTGAAGTAGGCATCAAATCGTGACTGGGCATAGTCCTGAAACGACAGAGATCAAATGAACAGGTGTAAACTTCAAGAGGGATCGTGTGTTTTAGAAGCACGATTTACCCAGGAACAAATCGCTCGGCAAATAAACAAGAGCGACAGGGAAGAGTGACCACTAGACACCTGCAATGTCACGTGAATGACAATCAATGTTCCAGTACGCTGAAGCTCCACTAGATCCTTTCATTCTAGTGAGGTGAAGTCCATCTCACCAGGTGAAGTAAAGTCTACTAATGTACTTACCATGTAGCCAAACTCGATCTTGGATATCCTGGCTTGAATGATAGACCACAGGCCCCAGAGGAAGTGGGATGCCATGGCGAATCTGTGGGAAAATCATTTATCCCTTGATTATCTGCCAACGGACTGGCTACTTACTGTACATGTGGATACAGTAGCATTGAATAGTTCATACCAAAATCAACACTAATTAGACATTTTCAAAAGTAAGTACCACATTGGTAGTGGTAAAGGTGAATTTCCCTCTTATTATGTAAAGCTCTAGGTGGAAAAGCAATATAAATCCAATCATTTATGATTGTTACAAAACAGAGCACATATTGTAGACTCCTTTTAAGATATATATATATATATATATATTTGATTTATGAGTGAACTGTCCTTTTTGGATTCATTTGTGGTAGAAGTCCTACCGATTGGCTTCGACCAGCAAGTCTTGCTCTATACGAGCTTGGTCCTCATGCATGGTGCTCTCTGAATAGCCTCCCGTCTCCACCAGGTAGTTACGGATGAAATGCAGCTGCAGAGAAACACACTCGCTCAGAGATGAGGGACACCACAGACATCATCTATAAAATGGAATTCCCTGGCTTGGATCATTAACTTAAAAATAATGCATTTGCAATTGCGTCATTGTATTAGACCAGCTGACTTCATGAGTTCTGGAAATGTGCATGCATAGTTTTGTTTCAATTAGACAATGTGGTCAGAAAAATAGTTATCTACAAGACTGGACAGACATACATTATGTCCCACACTGAGGAAAAATAGATACACACTGAGGCTACTGGTGTGGTTGGTAAAGAAAGTTACACTAGCTATAATGTGTTTATTAGAATAATGATGTAAGATTGGGATACCAACAGTGAACGTGACATGTGCTCACTGGAAGGATTTCTGTGGTGGACTCATGAACATGTTATAGTGACTGATGACAGAGAATGGGTGTGTTTGACTGTAGACAGTTAACGATTGAAGTCGGGGGAGGTGCATCTGCGACAAATGAAAGTCAGACACTGTAGTGGTTTTCCAATTGCAAGGCTCATAACATGGCAGTGTTAATATAGCTGCTATTGTTTAAAGGTTTTTCTTTATTAATATTGTAATACATGTTTCTATATTACACACTGAAAACATATGTGTACAATTAATTGGTTAGAGAGAGATCTTGAATATCACTTTAAATTTGTATCCCCTGTAGCTTTAGAATCGCGGCAAAAGCTGGTTCCTGTTTTAGTCAGGTCATGGTCGAAGTTGGTCAACCAAAAACAACCTAATTATCCATTGACAAATAGTGCCTCTCACTAGCCAGTCGATGGCTGCATGGTGAAGTTGGTGAGAAGCAACTGCAGCAACTTCATCAAAAACTACATGACCTTTGATCAATTTTTTTAACAAAAAAAAAAAAAAACACATGCAGTTGACATGTAGTTGCAAGTCAGACAATTTTTATCCCCATAATACAACACACTTTTAAAAGTGGTGACTAATGATGGTAACCGACTAGACAAAATAGATCCACTCGAAAACGCCCATTGATCTGGAAATGATCACTTATTAACTGTATTCTCTTGTATGGATGCTAACCTTTGCATCACACTCCTACCAGAAGAAAAGTCAAGAGACAGAAACTTCATACTGATAGTTCATTGGGAGAAAAGGGAGTGTGATAATGGGGAGAAGTATGCATGAGAGAAAGTGGCTGAGTCCAAATACCCACACTCACATCCTAAATAGTAGGCAGTTTGAGTATGCAAAAAAAGAACATTTAATAGTATTCCACATTTAGAAATCAAGCATACTTTAAATGCCCGGATGTCATACTCATTTTGGCTTTGACAACAGCTGATCAGTTAGATGTGGGGAAATCAGCAAATAGCGGGAAACAACGCAATTACACATGACGTATTCTCAGTATGCGAAAACAGAATTTTATAGTATGTGAATTTTCTAAAATCGAGTATGGTTTAAATGCCAGGATGATATACTGATTTTGGCTCTTCATCTGGTAAAATTTGATGCACACTTTTCCACAATGCATTGGAAGAGGTGGGCTGCGAGTGATACACCTTAGTTATCTTTATTTAGCCAAACAACAAAACTATGCTACTTAATTGGGAAGTTCCCGAATAGCAAAGCTTCTGTAGTTGTGTTCAAATGAAGTTGTTTTTGTTCTCCTAAAAATGATCAGATTTTTCATCGTAGGCTAAATCTTTGAAAAAAACTTTTTTTTTAACCCAAAGTGGATTTCTGTTTTCTCATTAAAAAAAGTGTTTATTGTTCTCTTTACCTTTGTCAGAGCTTTTAAACGAAATGCAAAACCATATTTTGATTTGTGAATGTGTTGGCACGGGGACTCAGGATTTGGCTGTGTTGTTGATGTCATGTTAAAATCAGGCCTTTTGAGTTGAACATTGATTTGAACCCATTTAATTAATGGATCAAGCCTTGGCAATCATTCTGATCCAATAATCAGTGCTTTAGTTTATTATGTTGATGTCCAGTGGTTCTGAATTAGCGCATCACCTGACCGCCCACATTCTTCTGTGCAGTAGCCTTTTGATTTGAACATTTAAAAAGTGTGTGTGTGTACAAAGCAAATGTATTTATATATATGTTACAGCACTTTGGTTTCACTAATAAGTCATGTTGAAATGGAAGCAAATGATCAGTTTCTGTCTTCAGTTATTGGATAGATGGACTATGGTATAGGTTGAACGTGATGCCAATAACCAGCCTGGGCAGGAATATAACTCCTCCTATTCAGAGAATAGAGAAATGTACTGAATTTGGAAATGAGACATTATCAGACTGGTTAATGCGATGCATGTCTTGTCAAATTTGGAAAAATCCACCCGTACTCTGCCCTACCGCACCCACTCAACAAGTCACCAACCAATATTATGTTACGACCATGACATACTGCATACTTTTTACTAAACACAGTGTGCTAAATAGTATGCAACGACGAGTACATAGTATGCAGTTTAAGTATGTAGTACGCCAGCATGGGTATTCGGACACAACCACTGTGTTTGCATAGATATGTTAGAGGGCATTTTGATATAGGTGTGGTAGAGGTTGTAGTCACCTGTTGTTCTCTGCTGGGGTAGTTGTCAGGTGTACACTTGTAGAAGGGCCACTGGTTGTATGTGTAGTCATAGCACCACTCACAGAAGTGGTTCCCAAAGTCAAAACCCCTAAACAAACAAACAAACACATTGTGCTGCAATCTAAGACGACAATCAAAGAGACAATCGCCACTACATATGGATAATATAATACTTAGATCTGTCCCTTTTACTTGTAGAGACATACAGTTGAATTCAAAAGTTTACATACACCTTAGCCAAATACATTGAAACTCAGGTTTCACAAGTCCTGACATTTAATCCAAGTAAAAATCCCCTGTCTCAGTTAGGAACACCACTTTATTTTAAGAATGTGAAATGTCAGAATAATAGGAGAGAGAATTACTTTTTCAGCTTTTATTTCTTTTATCACATTCCCAGTGGGTCTGAAGTTTACATACAGTAAATTAGTATTTGGTATCATTGGCTTTTAAATTGTTTAACTTGGGTCAAACGTGTCAAGTAATCTTCCACAAGCTTCCCACAATAAGTTAGGTGAAGTTTGTAGGCCTCCTTGCTCGCTCACACACGCCTTTTCAGTTCGTCCCACAAATTTTCTATAGAATTGAGGTCAGTGCTTTGTGATGGCCACTCCAATACCTTGACTTTGTTGTTCTTAAGCCATTTTGCCACACCTTTGGAAGTATGCTTGGGGTCATTGTTCATTTGGAAGACCCATTTGTGATCAAGCACCTATTTTGTGAAGTGCAACAGTCCCTCCTGCAACAAAGCACCCCCACAACATGATGCTGCCACCCCCGGGCTTCACGGTCGGGATTGTGTACTTCGGCTTGCAAGCCTCCCCTTTCTCCTCTAAACATAATGATGGTCATTATAGCCAAACAGTTCAATTTTTGTTTCATCAGACCAGAGGACATTTCTCCAAAAAATACGATCTTTGTCCCCATGTGCAGTTGCAAACCGTAGTCTGGTTTTCTTATGATGGTTTTGGAGCAGTGGCTTCTTCCTTGCTGAGCGGCCTTTCAGGTTATGTCGATCTAGGACTTGTTTTACTGTGGATATAGATACTTTTGTACCCGTTTCCTCCAGCATCTTCACAAGGTCCTTGACTGTTGTTCTGGGATTGATTTGCACTTTTCGCACCAAAGTACATACATCTCTAGGAGACAGAACACGTCTCCTTCCTGAGCGGTATGACGGCTGTGTGGTCCCATGGTGTTTATACTTACGTACTTTTGTTTGTACAGATAAATGTGGTACCTTCAGGCGTTTGGAAATTGCTCCCAAGGATGAACCAGACTTGTGGAGGTTTACATTTTTTTTTCTGAAGTCTTGGCTGATTTCTTTTGATTTTCCCATGATGTCAAGCAAAGAGGTCCTGAGTTTGAAGGTAGGCCTTGAAGTACATCCACAGGTACACCTCCAATTGACGTCAATTAGCCTATCAGAAGCTTCTAAAGCCAATTTTCTGGAATTTTCCAAGCTGTTTAAAAGGCACAGTCAACTGAGTGTATGTAAACTTCTGACCCCCTGGCATTGTGATACAGTGAATTATAAGTGAAATAATCTGTCTGTAAACAATTGTTGGACAAATAACTTGTGTCATGCGCCCTAACCGACTTGCTAAAACTAGTTTGTTCACAAGAAATTTGTGGGGTGGTTGAAAAACGAATTTAAATGACACCAACCTAAGTGTATATAAACTTCCGACTTCAACTGTACCTT